>NW_016162684.1:5316-41345 GCF_001687245.7 Rhagoletis zephyria
ACCAAAACTCATGCCCCGAATATTAGGTTAGCTTGTAAGCGAGTATTTTCAGTATGCTACTGTGGCTGCTTTCGTCAATCGCGCGCACTGACGCACGCTGTTATAATTGCTTCGCTAGTGTTGCCTTATCGGAGTGAAACTCTTTCCTTTGAATTTGGGTGCATTCCAAAACGTCAAAATACAAAGCATCAGTCTTTTTTACTTCTAAACCTCAGTAGATTGTAATGTCAAATGTGCGCAACCACGGTTCGATGCTAGTTTTCAAGTAGGTTGCAAAAATTAGACTTTCTCTTTTACTGTAGTTTAGAAATAAAACAGACCGATGCTTTGTATTTTGACGTTTTGGAATGCAGCCTTGCTATGCAACGTGTTGGCTCTAAACTCGAAGCATTTATTGATGGATCATGATATGGATCGCAAAAAAATTCTAAATTTTGAAATCTGGATCGCGGATCGCAATACTGTCAATAAATATTGATGGTGTAGCATTTTCAAAACGCGATCCATACATTTCGTCAGTACATCTTGCACTCTCATAATCCGAACATCGAACAAGTATGCGCTCTGCCTTCGCTCTCAGCGCTTAAAACTTTTCAAAACAAAGTGAAAACATTTAAATTAACCTTAGAAATTGTATAAGAATTATGGGATGCATTATTTATAAATTGCACTGTACCTACAGCAGTCGGCTGGGTATTGGACCAAACCAACTTTTTTTTTTTATAGTAATATCTCCGTTTTTCGAAGTTAGCCTCCGAAATCGAGAAAAGGGCCTTCGAAGTTCGAAATTGGAAAATTATTTTTAATTATTGCATGTAAAAAGAAAAAAAAGTTATAATACAGACGTGGTCCGTCTTTTGCTCTTATTTATATGGTATATACATTTTTTTGTGAAAACTTATATTACAGGTGGTATAACGGGTCAAATGTAAGATCTTCGAAAAATTAAAAACTTAATATTATTAAATTCATATCGTTGTAAAGGTGATTTAACCCCCTTTCTTGTGATATGTATATTTGTATACTTCGTATATAATAATTTGAGAAAATACACATTTAAATGAAAAAAATACCTTTTTTTGTGCAGAAAAATATTTGAAGCAAAAAAATTACGAACCAATTTTTAAAAAATTGGTATCGTTGTAAACCCTTTTTCTTCTTATATGCATATTTGTATACTTCGTGAATAACAATTTGAGAAAAAACTCTTAAAAGAAAAAACAACAATTTTTTAACAAAAAATATTTTAAACAAAAAAGTTAGTCACCGATTTTTAAGAAACTAGCATCGTTGTTAAGGCGATTAAACCCCCTTTCGTCTAAAATGCGTATTAGTATACTTCATATATAAAAATTTGAGAAAAAACACTTAAAAGAAAAAAATACCAATTTTTTCTTATAAAAAAAACATTCTACAGAAAAATTACTAATTAGTAATACAATTGAATACCCTATCTAAATAAAATAGATAATTATTAGTGTTTTAAGAATTAACTCGCTCTTGTTCACCCACCGCCCTGTTAAAAATAAAGCAAAAGTATATGTAACAGAAGTCTAAGACACATAAAAATATAAAAACACCATGGTTTTTGATTTTTCACATAACAGGTTATATATAAAAATTAAAGGTAATTTTCTGTTTTATTTAAATAAAGTATTCAATTGTATTACTAATTAGTAATTTTTTTGTTTAAAATATTTTTTATAAGTAAAAATTGGTATTTTTTCCTTTGAGTGTTTTTCTCAAATTTTTATATACAAAGTATACAAATATGCATATCAGAAGAAAGAAGGTTTAATCGCCTTTACAACGGTACTAACTGCTTAAAAATCGGTTGGTAATTTTCTTGTTTAAAATATTTATTTTTTTTAAGTTATTTTTTACCTTAAACTACTAAATCGCATGCCATGATGTTCACCCAAGGGTTAAGGATATCCCGTGGTCAGCTCTTTGTTATCATTCTTATCAGCCCATTCGCTGCTGGCCCCTTATTGCTATGTTCTAGCATGTATGCGCATATGTACATATGTATTCTTATGTTCTACGTGCGTATGTAGCAATATGTGTTTGCAAATAAGTATAAGAGATGTTAAAATGTACATATGGATTTATATACCTACAAGGTGAACCGATCTGTGGCAAAATAAGAAACATTAGCAAATATGTATATATGTATGACAAATGTAAGTAGGTTTAAGAGCATATGAATTACTGTATTTAAAAATAAAGGTTACTGTCAAGAATGATAGAATACAAGATTGCGCCAATCGAGCTGAGAGCAACTGGCCGTGACGTCAAAATATACCAGAATGAGAGGACGAAAGTCTAGCCACAATCCGCATCAAAGCGAGATTCTTCAACATCTCATTCATATGTGCCAATGCTATGACGGAAGAGAGGGACGAGGCATCCAAGGCTCTCTTAGCTTAGAGCGTACATATTAGATGAGGGTGATCGACTTCGCCGGGGCCCGAAACTTGGCAGTATGTATTACTGGGTTCCAGCATAAAAAGATCCATCAAGCTACATGGATGTCTCCACATCGAAAAACGGGAAACCAAATCGAGCCTGTTGTGATAGATGGAAGGCATGCTTCCATGTTTTAGATGTACATACGTACACTCCGAGGGTCAAACATCGACTCGCACTACTATATTGGTGCATCCACTATACGACCCAACCTCGGAGCAGCAAAAAAAGGGCCCCGAAGAATGCAAGGAAAGTTCAATGTCGAAAAGCTGCAATCAAAACAGACGGCCAATGGATTCGGCGCTCGATACTCACATCTGCTGTAAGAGAGCACTCACAGTGGAACCACATTTCCCGCTCATTACTGGTATGATGACGAGTGTGAGAAAATGCTTGAAATGCTGTCCAACAGAAAAAACACCCGAAATTTTTAGCAGAGAATTGAGCGACTTACGGAAGGTTTCAAGACTCTTGTAGGAACAACCATGGGGACCTAGTGACCGATGTCCAGAACGTGCTCAGATTATGGAGGGAACACTTTTCGACCCTTTCGAATAGCAGACGCACTGAAAGAAGTGGAGAAGATGAACCCGAGGTCCCAGTCGATGACGATGGAGTCGATATCCCAGCGCCTGACTATGATGAAAAGTGCCAAAGCTGCTTGAGCTGACGGCCAGTCAGCTGAGCTATTTAATTACGATGGCAAGGAGGTAATAAGGTGCATGCCCGACGACTGGAACTCAAGTGCGCTCTGCCCAATCCACAAGAAAGGCGACCCCGCCATGCGTGCCAACTACCGCGGGATCAGTCTTTTAAGCATAGGTTGCAAGGTTTTATCGAATGTATTGTCTACCATAGACCAGGTATTCACAATACGCCAAATTTTGGAAAATACCCGCGAGAAAAGGATCGGCACTCATCACCCATTTGTCGACTATAAAGCCGCTTTCGACAGCACTAAAAGGCGTTTACTATATGCCGCTATGTCTGAATTTGGCATCCCCTCAAAACTCATACGGCTGTGAAAAATGACGTTGAGCAATACCACCAGCTCTGCTCTGTTGCCGTTCGCCACCAGACGGGGTTTCATGTGACTTCTTTAATCTGATGCTGGAGAAGATAATAAGATCTGCATAACTGAACCGCTCAGGAAAAATTTACTACAAGAGCGTACAATTGCTGGCTTATGCCGATAACACTGACATCATCGGTAAGAAAAACCGCGAAGTCTCTCCTGGCTTTTCCATGTTGGACAAGAACGCAAAGCGAATGGGTCTGATGGTAAACGAGGACAAGACGAAGTATCTCGTGTCATCAAACAAACAATCAGCACATTCGCGCCTTGGCACCCACGTCACTTTTGACAGTAACAATTTCGAGAAAGTAGAGAATTTCGTTTACTTGGGAACCAGAATTAACACCGATAATAATGTCAGCATGGAAATCCAACGCAGAATCGCTCTTGCCAACAAGTACTGCTTTGGACTGAGTAGGCAATTCAGGAGTAAAGTCCTCTCTCGACGTACGAAAACCACACTATAAGTCACTCATCATGCCCGTGCTGGTATATGGCGAATTAAAATACAGCGGCTCAACTGGCTTGACCATGTCGTTCGAATGGACACCGACGCCCCAGCTCTGAAAGTATTCTGGCTTCACTTGGCCTTTCCAATTGGCGTCAGTTGGCCAAAATCACATTGGCGGTTACAGCGCCAAATAATAAGAAGAAGAGAATATATCTATAACCTTAGTAGTCACACAGTGTTATAATCCCGACGAAATCCTTGACGGTGGTACCGGGAGGGGAGCGGTACATGACGGTAGGAAGTTTAGTTTGGGTTAAAGTATCACACTGGCGGGTTGGGCTTTCGATGCTTCTTCCTCGTAAAGTAAACATGCTCAGTAAAAAGTTAACAATTTAAATCGACGAATAGTTTTATATCAACTTTTGCGAACTTGTTTATTTGTTTTTTGTACAACATATTTACCTCTATTGGTTACAATAATTTTAAGCTATAATAAACAATTTTTTAGTAAGTAAGTTATTGGTTTTGAATTTTTTTTAAATTTCGTTCTGGCTACGCCCATGAAGTCAAGGCATATAGTTGCTCTTCGCTTAGTGTCTATCAGGTGGCAAAAATGCTTGTCATCAGTGGTTTTTCTCAAATTTTTATATACGAAGTATACAAATATGCATTTCAGAAGAAAGGGGTTTAATCGCCTTTACAGCGATACCAATTTTTTAAAAATCGGTTCGTATATTTTTCCTTTAAATATGTTTTTTTTTTTTGTAATTCCGATATACGAAGTATACAAATGTGCATATCAGAAGAAAGGGGGTTTAATCTTCTTTACAACGATACCAACCTTTTAAAAATCGGTTGGAAATTGTTTGGTTTAAATTTTTTTCCTTGTTTTTTCCCAAATTTTTATAAACGAAGTATACAAATATGTATATCAAAAGAAAGGGGATTTCATCGTCTTTACAAGGCTACAAATTTTTTAAAAACTTCTAGTAATTTTTTTGTTTAAAATATTTTTTTTATTAAAAAAAGGTATTTTTTCATTTAAATGTGTTTTTTCTAAAATTTGTGTATACCAAGTATACTAATATGCATATCACAAGAAAGGGGGTTAAATCACCTTTACAACGATCAGTTTACAAAAATCAGTTCAAATTTTTTTCAGACCTTTGACCCGTTATAACACCTGTAATATAAGTTTTCACAAAAAAATTTATATACCACATAAATAAGAGCAAAAGGCGGACCACATTACGCACGTTAACCATCAGCAGGTTTAATATTTATTTTGTGTTGTCCAAATTCGAGTTTTCATGCAGAAACATAAAACTTAATTACACTCGTGATGTTTTTAAAGCTAAATATGTATATAAAATCCGCAGAATTTTCACGAGTTAAAAGCAGGTTTCGAAAATAACTCTTAACCAAAAAACCAATATGGGGGGATACTTATCATATTGCGCTCTCACATAATGCTTTCTCTTGGAGAGATTTACAAATGAGCGCATTATTTTGGTTGCCCACTGAGATTTATATTTAATTTCAAGAAATAAATCTCCTTCACTGAGATGTATTTTTTATTTCATGAAATATATCTCCTTAACGGAGATTTACCTAGGAGACTTATTTGTAATGGTTGCTTCTTCTCGGTTACTAAGTGAGAGGAATAACATTGGTCGCTTATAAATGGCGCTGCCATTTGCTATTTTAAAAAATACCATAGCGTTTGTTATTTGCAGCATTGAAGAAAATTAAAGAATAAATGTAAAACTGCTACATTATATCTCGATAAAAAGTTAACCAATTTGTATTTTTCAAATTCGGTGTAAATGGCGACAAGTCGGTCAGCTATTCTCTGTGGTTCCTCAAGTAATTGTGGGCATACTCTATACCTAGGGGTAATGAATTACCACGGTACGGATTTTATGGAAATAGCCTTTTTTCTGCTTAAGAGATAGAGTATATTCGATTAAGAATGTCTACGGTTTAGCTTTCCCTGATTCCATATATACACATTTGATGTTGCCTTTTTTTTGCCTTTTTTAAGATATTTGCCTTTTTAAAGATATTTGCCTTTTTTACCTTTTCTACCTTTAAAAAAGTGATTATAGCATTTACAATTTTTGTTTAAGATTAAAAAATATGCACATGCCCATGTGGCTTATAGAAGCGCAGAGACCTCTTGCTAAATTGGTGTTTGGAAAAATTCAAAGCCGTTTTCTCAGCTAACGAAGGCTTGGAGACAATAAGGGGTGTGGATAAAATTATAAAGGGCGAGGAAAACGCCCTTATTCCTNGCCTTATTTTGCTTTTTTTGCAATACCTTGTGCCTTTTCCTGCCTTTTTCGCTATTTTGTTTTGCCTTTTTTTGCAACACCTAGTGCCTTTTCCTGCCTTTTTCGCTATTTTATTTTGCCTTTTCCAGCCTATTTCGTTATTTTATTTTGTCTTTTTTATAGGTTTTTAGGTCCTAAAAATCCGTTCCCTGCTTATGACAATCGGGGACCCGAATAGTGTTATCTTAGTCCGGGTATCCGGCAGAAGGTTAGCTTTATCCAGAATAACGGGTTAATTTGTCCGGGTAACCAGGTAGTAGGTTACCTTTATCTGGTTACCCGGATATTGGATTATCTTTATCCGAGTACCCGGGTAGGTGGCTGTCTTTATCCGCGTGCCCGGATAGTCGGTTACGTTCGTACAGAGACCCGGGTAGTGGGTTATCTTTACACGGGTACTCGGATGCAGGGTTATTTTTACTCGAGTACCCGGGTAGGTGGTCATAGTTATCCCGGTACCCGGATAGATAGTTATCTTTAACTGGGTTCCCGGCTAGATTCTTATCTTTATCCGGACACACGGATAGATCTGGGTATTTGATTAGCGAGTTATATTTGTCCGGGTATCCTGGTAGTAGGTTACCTTTATCTGGGTGCTCGGATATAGGATTATCTTTATCCGAATACCCGGGTAAGCAGTTTTTTTTATCCGGGTAGGCAGTTATCTTTGTCCAGGTGCCCGGATAGCGGGTTATATTTGCCCGGGACCCTGGTAGTGGGTTATCTTTACACGGACACTCGGATATGGGGTTAATTTTTACCCGAGTACCCGGGTAGGCTCTCTTGACTGAGAAGAATTTTTATTTCACATCGATAAAGGTTTCCCTTTGAGAGCAACCAATACATAAAGCATTGTTAAAAAGGTTGCGGTTAATCTCCGACTCGATGAGTGTTTTTATGCGAGCATTTGATTTGATTAATAGTTATCGTCGAGCTCTGGTAAAAGGCAGTACAAAATTGTTTCCTTGGCGTTCATTGTGGCATACCTTTTGTGCCTTGCGCTTGGCTGGCAAAGTTTTAAATGTCACGCAAATCCACAAAGTTTTATCTGGCATCACCTTAACGGTATACTGGAAATTAAAATAAATAGTGATATTCGAGAAATATCCAAAGTCACATCTGAAATAAACATTGTCGAAATATTTTTTCATTTATAAAATTATTAATTAATGCACGAATGCCCTCCTAATTGACTTATGACAGTTGACCAATGGTGTATTTAAATACTGCAAATTATGTTGATAATTTGTCATAAGCGAACTTGATGAAATAAAATAAAAATTACGAGATATAATGATTGAACGAATGAGGCACCGACACTCTTACTATGGGAATATCTCAGCCAATCCTCCGCCTAGCCTTCTCACGATTTGCATTTTGAATTACAGTGGTGGAAGAAATAATAGAAACTTTTTATTTTGGCCAGTGTTATATCCCATTTTAGTAGGTTAACCCAAATTGTCCCAGATAATTTTTTTAGATTTTTTTGGTTTCATCTATATACAGGGTAAAAGTAGCGTTAAAGTAAAGGAAAAAATATGTCTAAAGCTTTGGGAGTAGTATAGTTCTCCCGATATCGGCCGTTGCCATATGGCAACACGGGGCGTGTTCCAGATGGATTGTTATAGGGCAGTATTTGGTTAAAATATGAAGTAATAGAAACATTGTTTATAAGGTTTAGTACATTTATTGATAATATATGCATATTCTACGTCCACAGCGGATGAAGAAGTTAATTTTTAGTATGAAAAGTAGCAAAACATTTCAAACATAAACCCACATCACATTTTGCACATGCTACTCGTCCTATAGTTTTTCGTGCTTCACTAGCACACCGAAGTTTATTTTTGTCAATTTGTTCAGTGGTTTAGTCACAAAGAGATATAAGGCCCCAGTGTGGAGATCCCCGAGGAGAGGTGGCATCGAGCTGTCAATTAAAGACCATACAAAGTATTTGGGAGTAGTATTGGATAGTAAGCAGCTGTGGATGCGCAATGTTGAAGAAAGAGAGAAGACGGCCAGTGCATGTAAAAGAATGCTGGGAGTCACTTGGGGTTTGTCACATGCTCTGATGCATTGGTGCTACACAGCAATAGTCAGCCCAATACTGCTCTATGGCGCTTTGGTGTGCTGGAATGCCGCACAAAAGTCCTTATGCCTCGGGCCAATGTAGAAGGTTCAGCGCCTAGCGGCACTGTGCATCGCGGGAACGCTGAGGTCCACTTCGAAGGCTGCTCTTTAAAAAACCCTTAGTTTTTCGCCCATTGGTCGATGTGCTGGGAAATCCGTAGATTGACGGTCATAGGGTAATTCAATTTCAGAACCTTTGGGCGCCGCTTAAGTGGGGCGGAAATCACAAGCAGCACAGATTTCATGGCACCTATCTTTAAGTGGAAACGAACTTTTTGCACAGCGATTAAGGAGGGGGATGGCGCAAGGGAATGAAACCCTTGGTTACCGGAGTGGGTACCGGGATTTACTGCCGGGAACTGAACGTCAGGCGGACTACCTGACCATTGCAGCATATTTCAAGCAGAGGTTTTCGCAATGAGGATAACTGCAGAGCTAGCCTTCACCGAAACGACAATCAATTCAAAATTAAACCTATTCCAGACGGCAATTAAGGCAGTTTCCTCATATAGTATTTCATCCATAAACGTTCCTCGCAGCCGGGAAGCCATTGAAAAGGTAGACGCTGACAAAAGGCTACATATCTTTTGGGCGCCCGGTTGTAAGGGAATCTAGCGTGATGAAATAGCAGATGAGAATGCAAAAAACGCCACCAGTCTTCCCTGGAACAGACAAACTACATTTGTATACCACTTCAACACTTGTACAATGAAATATACGATAATATGATTAGGCAGTTCAGGGCTAGATATAATGAGTTAACCACCTGCAAAACTTCAAAAATACATACAAACGATTTTTGTTTTACACCGTCTTATACATGATGATATTTTCCTTTGCCATATGGCAACACGGGGTCAAGTCGGGCTAGCGAACATACCAAAACTTGGTAAAAAGAGGAACAGCTCACATTACGCCCCGTGTTGCCATATGGCAACGGACTTGAAAAACACTTAAATTATATAGCATGCACGATTGTTTTTTACTGTTACTTGTTATCAATAGAGTCACTAATGTTTTAACCAGTATTTTATCACTGTCATATTTTATAAATAAAAAAACGCTTTCTATAAATTCATACTTACTTCTTCATAATATGACATTTTGATGGTTTTCTGCCACCCCTAATTTTGTTTAAATAACATACTTGCTTACACTCGATAGACAGCAAGGATCTGACGGAAGCATATGCGTTTCGAAAGATACACCTTTTAGGTATTAGTTAACGTACACATAAGCATTTTGAAGTAAGCGGCTTTTATTTTACACCCTCTTAAACATGGTGTATTTTGCGTTGCCATATGGCAACACGGGGTCAATTTGGGTTAAAGTGCAAATTTCAAGATCGCATTGATTTTTAATAACATTTTTTGCTGATGCTGCTAGGCATTTTCTTCAATATAAAAAGAAATTTTGAGCATTGTTGGGCGTACTTTATATGGAAGAAAATGCACAACACCGTCAGCCAGGTTTGGTTCTGACGGCCTTCCTCTTGCTATGTCGGTAAAAACTGAACCTGTAAATAATAAAATTTCTACTTTTCTGAGTCACCCCCTCCCCTTCGTAGCTAGCTCTCCGTCTATTAACTCTTCGCTGTGTTTGTCTTTCCCATAGGTTTAACAATTGTATTGTGTGAAGACTTGACCGAAAGAAACGTTTCAAAACTTCTTTACGTATGCAAGTTTGTATGTACATACATACATATGTAAACGAAAACCTGAGATGCACGTGCGTATCTCTTTGTTAATACATAGTATGTACATATGTACTTTTCTCACAGTTTTGTAGTATTTTATTATTAAAGTTATGTTTTTGTGTGGGAGTGTTTTCTTCCAAAGTTTACCAAATGTCTGATTCTTGTACGTGAAGTCACGTAACCGTCTATATGTAATATTTATGAATGTATGAATGCTTAAAAAGCAATATCACTGTGAAGACAGCATCGGTAAGAAGCATCTTATGCTGCTACAATATGACACACCCCAAAATTCATTGCAGACGGTTCTCTTAATTGCAACTTTTTTGTTCCCACCGTTTTACTTACAGTAGTCGGAACCAGAATAAATTGAATGACAAAATCCAATATACTTAAGTGTTCACAATAAAATAAAAATAAATAAATAAGGTGCATATGTATGTATTTTCTTTGAACTACATACTTATAATAGTCGATTATGTACATATTTCTTTAGAGAGGCTTACTTAACAGATGGTCTGAGTTTTGCGTTAAAATAACTAAATTAACACTGCAATTAATGTAATTAAATTAGATTCACTTTAATTCAATGGACTCAAGTGTAGGCTTTAAAGTGTTAAAAATGGTAAGCACCATATTACATATTTGTAGCTAAAATTTACGTGAAACTATCTGTAACATATCGCACACCGTCTTCAAAAGAGTCACAACTCAAAATAATACGTTTGTCAGAAAATGCGAAAAACTATTTCTTTGCACATGATAATCATATGGGTAAGGGCGACTTTACCTTAGGTTTTTTTAGCAGATTATAACAAAGATTTGCTTCAGCTTTTGCTCAAAGGTAAATAAAAGCTCGGTGTACATTATTAGCGCATAATCTCAAAAATGCTAAATTTTGAGATGTGACTCTTTTGAAGACGGTGTGCGTTTCTGATGTAAATATATGCATGTATGCGTTAAAGAAGTTAATACTACCCAGCGAAAAATCTGTAATCGCTGTTAAGGTCTATCCTCATACATCAGCCATGTCACAGTTCAGTTAGGGCTCCGAACCGTCACCGTCACCATTCAGTCCCAGTCAAAATAGCAGTTGTATTCATACATATATCCGTCACGAATTTTTGGCTGCTTTCAGCCATTTTTGCTAGCAAGTGGGTCCTAGGGAAGGGTAGTGGGGGGTTGAAATTTGGTTTTTTCCCGAATTTCGAATATTGGCCAACCATTCGATTATTCCATTCGAAATTTAGTGATTCAAATTCGATTTAATTCGATTTTTTCTAGTTAAAAAAAAAGACTTACTGAAAATTTTAAGTTTGTTGTTAATTACCATTCTTTCTCAAATCGAAAAAGAGATTCATTTAAACTTATATTAATGTGATTAACTATCCATATCGTTCTTCTTAGCTTCACAACCAAAAATAAAAACAAATGTTTTTTTTTTTTCAAAAAAATATCTAAACAAATACCCGATAAAAATTCAAAAATTTAGCAAATGTAGCATATTGAAACTAATTTTTTGGGACGTGGTAAAGTGATTTTGTTTATTGTTCTTGCTTTACAAAAACAAAAGAAATTTCTACATACTTCACGTTACATACTTATGCAATCATACGTATGTTTATACTTATACAACGAATAAAAAAAACTTACTATTTGTCAATGTTATTGTGGCTTATTGACATTTTTTATTTATTTTTAATATTTTTATTGAGGTTTGTACCACGATTGTTTATTAGGAAAAATTGAAAAAGCAACAAAGTCTAAGCGGTAGAAGTTATAGCAGCTATTTCGGAGATCACCACATCTCCTCATCAGACTTCTTTTTTCTAGACTTCAGCAGGGATCGAACCTGCGTAATCGATGTTCAAAGTCAGAAGCGTTAACCACTTAAGTATGTACATCCCGTAAACTCTTGTTGCTAATTCATTTTCCTTATTCAACCAACTACTATCAAGTGCAGCTGATTTGCCGCTATTTAAACTCGACAGCGTGGTTGTTGTTGTCAATTCTATACATCCATTTGCTTATTTGCTTTTTTGTATAGTTTCAGGCAGGCTCTTCCTAAACTATGTATTTGTCAATGTTATTGTGGCTTGTTAACATTTTATTTTTAATATTTTTATTGAGCTTTGTACCACGATTGTTTATTAGGAAAAATTGAAAAAGCAACAAAGTCTAAGCGGTAGAAGTTATAGCACTATTTCGGAGATCACCACATCTCCTCATCAGACTTCTTTTTTCTAGACTTCAGCAGGGATCGAACCTGCGAATTCGATGTTCAAAGTCAGAAGCGTTAACCACTGAGCTATGTACATCCCGTAAACTCTTGTTGCTAATTCATTTTCCTTATTCAACCAACTACTATCAAGTGCAGCTGATTTGCCGCTATTTAAACTCGACAGCGTGGTTGTTGTTGTCAATTCTATACATCCATTTGCTTATTTGCTTTTTTGTATAGTTTCAGGCAGGTTGAACAATTAATTTAAATTTTTTGAGTCTCCATAGGGGAATCTGAACTTTGACCCCTGTGCGACACGCCTTAAACATCTCCAATCGGGACTAAAATTTATATGTGATGTCTTTGACCGTTGTATTAGCGACTGAGGGGGTGAGACTTAAAATTTCATTTTTAAGCGCCACCCTAATGTACCTACATACATACAAATATATAAACAACCATTCAAACATATGTACATACATGAAAAAATTGTTGTCCATAAGTACATACATATGCCCATCAGTGCATCAACGAAGCCCGTTTGCTTCATAATCAGTCCTATTCTGCATTTCGACTCGAATCGAAATTTTCTCCGTTTGGCAACTTTGGTATTCTGCGTTCCGTTTCGTTTCGATCAATCTTCGAAATTTACGATTGGACCTATTCTACATTTCGATCGTAGTTACGTTTTTCTAAGTTGCAAATTTGTTGACGGAGAACGTTTCGATTGTTATTTTCGTGGGTTTAAATATTTAAATTTTATTAAAAAAATTAAGTGAAATATACTGTGCATGATTGTAAAAGTCATCATCAATGAATTTTCTCGATTTATGTGTTTTCGCGAGCAGCAATACGGGCAATACGAAAAATTGGCTCAAATAACGGCAGCCAAAAGGGATATTGCGCAGGGTTTTCAAAGAGGCAGTCCAAGCGTTTTTGTTTTCATTATCTATAAATAAGACTGTGAAATGCACTGAATACAATTTATTCTTTTTATATAACATACGTACGTACATAAAATGTGGAGTTACATAAAAAAGATGTTTTATTATTGTACTCGTTTTTACTAACTTTTTAAAAAGAGGTGTGCATGTTGTCTCGAATACGATTTGCTATGGAAAGATAAGCTTTGTACTTCCCCTCCTCCTGACGGCTTTCAAAACCGAATTCATTTGCGTTCAAGTTTTAGACTCTACTAAATGCAAATGTTGTGGAGTGCTCAAACAACTTTTATAATTTCACTGGCTTTGAGCGGTAAGAATGCAGTTCAAGATGAATTTCTTATAATTCTTCACTCATCTGAAAAGGATCAAACATGTCTCTAAATCTCCGCCTTTCAACTTTCGCATCAAAAATCTGGGACTCGTTCTGCTCTTCAAGCAATAGAATTATGTTTCCACTTTAATTAGGAACAAACGAAATTTTATTTTGAAATTAAAATGAGTTAGATATAATTAGTTGTTTTAAATATTTACAAAGTTTAACTTCGTAAGCTGCTTTAGTTTGGTGCAATTATTTCTTTTGTTTTGTTTCGATTTTACACATTCCTAGGCAACCAGCTGATTTCGAAGAAGTTTTCGCTGTTCCTCTTCTTTTAATTCGAGCATAACTGAGAATACCAAATTACGATTGTAACGGAGCGGGAACGTAATCGAAATGCAGAATAGGGCTGAATAAATATATCCATACAAACATATGTACATATGTACGAATGGATATAGTTACGCGAAGCACGAAGCATCATTTATACATATATTGCTGGTAGCGGCAGAACTGAAATGCGCAATGAGTTCGTTCATACATACATATACATGTACATATATATATATATATATTTATATTTTTATATATATATATTTTTTTTTGTAGAGGTGGCACAAAGCTTTGAAAGCCGAAAAGTGTGGGACTTGCCTTTCAGCTCACCGCACTAAAAACCCACCCCTGCTCCGTTTCCCTCCCACCGTGGAACTACCGTAAGGTATTACTTCGCGGAGGGGGAGCGGCCTATTGCCAATCTATGAAATTCTGCGGAGTTGTTCCGCTCGACGCAATTTAGATGAAATTGTGCTTGCCAAATTGCAAACAACGGACCAGTTATCTTCCTCCCCACTTACCTGCTCGAGTCATCCCTTTCGATTGCAAACCTCGGACAGACGAAAAAGCAGTGTTCAGCGTCTTCAATAATATCCTTTGCACAGAAGGTGCAGAAGGGATCGTCTTCGTGCTTAAATCGGTATAAATATGATTTAAAGCACCCATGCCCTGTCAATATTTGGGTCAAATGGAAGTCCACTTCCCCATGTTCCCTACTTACCCACCTTGATATCGAGGGTATGAGGCGGTGTGTCCAACGACCGCTGGCTGCGCGGTCCCACCTCGTTTGCCATTGCTGCAAGCACCTCTGTGTCACCTCTTCGCGTCTCGTTCGGTTTATAGGCCTGGGGCCTGTCACTTCCACTAGAATGTCAATGGGGCAGAGTCCTGCCACCACTAGTGCTGCTTCTTCGGACGTAGTTCGGAATGCACTGCATACTTTGAAAGCGCAAAATCTGTGCAAAGACCTTGCTTCTCGTACATATGACGTCTTGCTGAACGCTTCATACCAGATTTGTGCACCATAGAGCAGCACACTGCGCACGACGCTTGCGTATAGCTGCCTACGCTGTTGTTTCGGGCCTCCTACGTTCAGCATAACCCTTGTTAGTGCCCCTGCCATCTTTTTGGCTTTCTCGACAGCATAATCAATGTGCGTCTTGAAGGTAAGCCTCGCATCAAACATTATGCCTAGGTATTTTAGGGCCACCTTGACGTAATTTCTTGTCGACCAACCTTTATAGTCGCCACTTCTCTGACTTTTCTACTGCTTAATAGAACTGTCTCGGTTTTTTGGTACGCAAGTTCCAGTCCTGCTTCGGCCAGCCATGCTTGGATCTGGACGATTGAACTAATTGCTGCGATAATTACTTCTTCTAGATGCTTCGCTACCACCACTAGCGCTATGTCGTCAGCAAATCCGACAATTTTCACTCGTTCTGCGTAGAGCAGCGTTTATGTGTTTCCAACTTGCTGTGTTGAACGCATTTTTTACATCGAGGGTGACAAGCAAGCAGTACTCCTTTGCTCCTCCCTTCTACCTTTCGCCACTGATTGCATCTTCCGCCAACTGCTTTACTAAACTGGCTGCATCTACTCTTGACCGCCCCTTTCTGAAGCCGAACTGTGTCTCTGAGAGGCCTCCCTTTTCCTCGATTGCTTCTAGCAGTCTATCGCTGATTATGCGTTCGAACAACTTGCCCGTCGTATCCAACATGCATATAGGACGATATGCTGAGGGATCTTCTGGTGGCTTCCCAGTTTTCGGCAATAGAACTAGCCGCTGGCGCTTCCATGCATCAGGAAATACTCCTTCTTTAAAGCATTCGTTAAAACTATCGACGAACACTTTAGGGTTCGAAGCTACAGCAAGCTTGAGGACACGATTTGGAATTGCATCCGGCCCCGGTGATTTTTTATCTTTAAATCGCTTGGCAGCAAGAAGTGCTTCTTCCGTGCTCACCATGCGAAACTAGAACATCGTAGCAGGAAAGATTTCTCTCGCAAAACTTGGTTGCATTGGGAATAACGCCTTTATTGTCGTGTCCAGCTTATTTGGGCATAATACCCGTGGTCGAACCGACGCCTTCAGCCTTTTCGTCACAGCTTCATATGCTAAGCCCCAGGGGTCATTTTGGACGCTTTCACACAAGCTAGTAAAGCACTTTCGCTTGCTGAGCTTAATGGCTTGTTTAAGCTCCTTGCGTTTAGCTCTGTATATAGCATGTTCGCCGGTAAAGCTTTCAGACCTTCTGGCACGCTGGTAGTTTCTTCTCGCTCTGTTGCATTGCAGTCGCAAGTCCGCTATTTGCTCATTCCACCAATAAACTGGTGCACGTCGGCTGGTCGGGTATTTTTTCTTCATCGAAGCGTCGCACGCTTGAGTGATTGTGGCCATGAGGTAGTTCGTCATGTTACTAGCTCCGTAGGGTAACGAAATTCAAGACATCATGGCTACTAGCGCCTCTTCGTCTAGAGAGTTGACCTTCCAACCTGTTGTTGCTCTTGCACTGACTTTTCTGCTCTCTCTCTCCTCCTGTATCGAGAAAATGATAGCCATGTGGTCGCTATGAGTGTACTCGTCGCTAACCTCCCAAGACGTGTGTCGAAACAGCCTGCTGCTGATAGATGTGAGGTCAATAATGGACCCCACCCCATCCTTGCTGAATGTAAATTTGGTACCCGAGTTGCATAATGCCACATCCAGAGACGATAGTGCTGCAAGAAGAGCTCTTCCTCTGGCGTTAGTTCGTCGGCTTCCCCATTGCAAGGCCCAAGCATTGAAGTCGCCGGCAATTAATACGGGTGATCTAGTCCGGGCATCAAAGGTAAGCTTATCCATGACGCTTCGAATTCATCGAGGGTAAAACTAGGCGGTATGTAGCAGCTATATACAACTAATCCCGAGACTCGACCACATACAAAACCTACGTCTGCCTTGAGTTGTTCCATATGAAGGGGCGTTATGGCGCAGCTCCACACCGCATGCTCGACCGGCATCGTCCTGGGCCCATAGCTGACAATCCCCCACCTTGTATGGTTCACTTAGTAGCGCTATGTCAACATTGTGGTCAATCACCGTCTGCTCCAATAGCTCCTGTGCAGCTTTGCAGTGGTTCAGGTTAAGCTGCAAGACCTTCATGATGTCCGGGATTTTTGTATCGCCTCTATATAGTACGGGCAGTCTTTTCCGCCTGTCCTGTGCCTTACGTCTGGCTTTTTGTTTCTGGAGCAGATTACGCACCGTTTCTCCTTCTTACATACGTTGGCTCTATGGCCTATATCACCGCAATTGAAGCACGCCCCTTTCGAATCGTGAATGCTTTTACAGTTTCTTGCCAGGTGGCCAAACTCTAAACATTTGAAACATTGCGTCGGGTGCATTTTTAGTCTTATTCGACAGATTACCCACCCTACCCGCTTTGCCCACTGCGATCAATTTGCTCGCCATGGCGGCTGGCAGCAGCAGGGTTGCTGTCTTCGTACCGCTGTACGCGCTTCTTAATGACTTGACGGCTTCTACCGAAATTTTGCTGCCATCGACCTCCCTTTCTAAGGCAGAACAGAGCTCTTGTTTGCTTATTAGCTCGTCTAAGTCCTTAACTTCTACCGCGGTTTTTGCGGTCAGGGTCTCTACCGTCGCTTTCTCTCCCAGCGTTTCCTTGACGGCTTGTTGAACCTCCACTGTGTGGGTTTGGCCAATTGGAGGAGTAG
The DNA here is from genome assembly GCF_001687245.7 of Rhagoletis zephyria. Lineage (NCBI taxonomy): Eukaryota > Metazoa > Arthropoda > Insecta > Diptera > Tephritidae > Rhagoletis > Rhagoletis zephyria. The sequence goes on from NW_016162684.1 coordinate 22,999, forward strand.
GTCCCCATTGCCGGTTTTGCGTACTTTGGTTACCACGTCTTCCAGATGTTTTAGTTGTGGATCGTTTTTTAAACCTCGCAATATTTCTCCATACGAACTTCCGTCACGACTTTTTATTACTATAGCATCCGGCTTTGGCAACTTGGGCTTCGACTTCGACCTTTTCTTTCCTTCTACTGTCTTCCATTGGGGTTCTTTGTCATCATTCGCCCCATTTGATCGGTTTTTCTCTTCACTTACGTTCGCTGGCGTCATTGCTTTTTCCTGACGTTCTATCGCAGTGCTTGGCTGCTTTCCAGTTTTACTCGGTATACCGCTCCCAGGGATTTTTTGAGGCGTTGTTTGCGCATTCCTTGTTTTGCCATACAGTATGGCCAGCTCGACAATGATATCCCGCATAGGTTGGTGAATGGACCTTCTTTTGCCGTCTTCCAGCATTTCCACCAACTCCCGTATTTTAACTCCCAGAGTAACACACGCGGTCGATTGATCTTCTGCTTGGGCCATACGCGCACCTGGAGATGATGACCAGGGTCTTGTAGGCGAGCTCGCCAGTCTGGGGCGCTTTCCAAAAGGATTTATGACGTCCCCACTCTCGGTTGCCAATACATCACCACCTTCTGCCTTTTCACCCCCCTTCGTATTTCGTCACGTATATATATGTATACATACATACGTGCATTCAAACATACATATATACATACTCGTACTCGTACCCGTCATGCGTCGCTTTATTTTTTTTTCCCCCTTCCCTATACTACCTTTATCTTCCTTCTCACTCATGTAACGATTTCAGTTTTAAAAATTTCACTCTCCATTTTTGCGATACCGCCGCCTAAGAAGTTTCTCTTCAAAAATATTCAAAAGTTGTTTTGGGTAGCTATTAGGGCTACCTCAAATTTGTGCAATATATTGTACAAAAGTTCGCAAAGGAGTAGAAGCACTCAATAAATATTTCACTAAGTTTGACGGAATAAAATCTCTATTTCATTGAAAATGAACTTGGTATGAGCAAAAAAATTGATTTTACTGCAGATACGTTGGAATGAATGCAGATATGTTGGAATTAATGAATATTTTATATCTTTTGAGGTACCTTTAGTTAAGATTTGCATTAAAAAAAAAAATTTTCTCCATTAGAAGAGAATTATATAAAGAAATTTCATATACAATTACAATATAAAATACAAATGACCCGTTTTAATAAACCTTCCAAGTTTTTCTGTCTTCAGTAGATCAAGAATTCAAAAAATTTCTCTTTACTGCAAAAACAGCGCACAAGCTCTGCAAAGACCACGGCAAAAACCACCCTAATTGCCTGTTCAACCTGTTCAAACCAAACAAAATCAAATGGATTCTACCAGGCCCGTAGCCAGGAATTTGTTTCGGGGGTTTCGGGGGGGGGCTCGCAGAATCTATCAACAACTCGCACAAAGGTTACAGTCAGTGGTGCTTAGAGGGGGTTAAGGTAAGAAGTGAAGGGGGAGGGAAGCACTTGTTGTTTTAGTGGAAGGTGCGGGTGTTTATATAGGTTCAGAATATTGGAAATGAATATGACCATAAATTAAATGTATTTTTAAATTTGTGTAGAAATTGATATACATTAACACGTAATTAACACGTAATACATTAGCGCGTAATACACACGTAATACATTAACACGTAAGTATGCACATCACGCTACTTACCGTCGAGATTTTCTTCTATGGCGTCGCTTTGTGCCTTCGGTTTTTTGAAGAACGAGATTATTGATTGTTGAACTTTGTGACGTTTCATTGTTGATTAAAAACTGTCAATAGGTGACTTAAAACTTCAAGTGTTTAACATCAAATATCGCACAGCTGTAAAAACGTAAACAATGCACTTGACTGTGCTTCCTTGTATATACAGCAGTTGATTTTCTAATAGTGCGGGATATTTAAAATATTACTATAGAGTTATGCGTTATATTTCTACCTATTGTCAATTATCATCAGTTTTAAATAAATCATATTTGAAATAGTTATTTTCGACAACATATACTGGCAAAAAAGTATACAATGAAGTTTTAATGGACAGGACGGTAAAGTAGGCACGGTTTTGACCAACCCTGAATTTGACGAGACATTCAGTGAAATTTTACTCAAAAGCATAGTATAAATTTTCCAGTAAATAGGTAATATTAATCAGCGGACAGACAATGTTCTAAAATAGAGCCCCCTCGCTGGCTACGTGCCTGGATTCTACGTCTGAAGGTTAGTAAAATACGTTAAAAAATTCGTGAAAAGAAATACTGTAACAGGAATTTTAAAGGAATAAAAACGTAAATGAATTTTTTTGGTTTATTTGTAAACAAAATTTGGGTTGTTCAATGCAACAGTAACAACACACTGTTGGATGCTGCCTTTACACCTATTGGATTTTACGTAGAAAAGTATTAGCTTAGAACAAAACAAAACCCAGATGCTCATTTCTGCTCCTAATAGCGTATTTTTTCTTTTTAACACGCTTATACTACGTTGAAATTGACGAGCTAAACATATTAAATGGGCTTGAACCAGTTAAATAAACACAACATGTTCATAAGCAAGTTAAATCGCATGCAATTGTTGTTGGAAAATTTAACCAGTTAAATGATTTAAATTTAACTCGTTTGAAAACCAGTTCAGCGCAGAGTTGTATCAGAAAGCTTTCTGCTCCGGCCAATCATAAAGACCCAAAAGCTTTCATTTGACACCTCAACGTTCAAAAAATTTATATTCTAAAAAATATTAAAAATTATAAAAAGATATCAAAATTGTATGCATGTCTTCCCGCCATAAAAGAGGCCAATGCGGTAATTAGTTATTTCTCATGAGGTCTCATCGTACGCAGAGATACATAGTGCATACGAACTAAACATTTTGAAGTCTCCAAGTAATCCGTATGCGTTAATATCATGAAGCAGACATTGGCACAAAACAAATTGAAACACAAAACCTTGATTTTGAATATTTTTTTTTCGAATTTTTATTGGTAATCAAACAACCTTCAAAGTTAACTCCAAATGTTCAATGTGGACGATTGTGTTTTCCCAAAAGCTCTTTTTCATTTATCAAGTTAAATGGGGCCAATTTAAACGTAATATTATACATATTAGCTTCACCTAAATGTAAAAATTTCGAGCTTTTTAATTAAATTTCACAGAAAGATTTTGAGTATGCAGTTTTATGGCCCATTTAATTTAAGTATAATAATGTGGAAGTTTAAAGAAGCTGGGACTTACGGTTTATTTTTGGAATTTTTTTTTGTTGTTGAAGGTGTTGCTCATTTTCACTTCGTATGGAAGAAACTAACTGGCATTGTCAACAAAAAACATTCTCAAAAATCAACGGTCAGTCATAGCTGCTTCAAACTTGCACTTTGTGACACTAATTGAGTGGCCTATAAAACTGCATCCTCAACATCTAATCTAATTAAAAAGCCCTAAATTTACCAGACGCCTTACTGGATCCGCCATTTAGAATTATGCAATTCTGATAGCGGATTCATAATTAGTGACCTCGAAAACCCCCTAGTACGAAATTTCGAATAATTTCTTTAAACCTTAGAATTTTGGCCGGTGTGTGGATCGTGAGGAACGCAAAAAAACACATTTCGTGCCCAGAATCAAAAAATCAGCTCTAAACCTATACCTACATTTCTGAAACTTAGTGCTATTTTCCATTTTTGTATTGTACAAAATTTATTTTCGGATATAGACAAACAACAGTTCTTATTTCAGATTGACTTCTTGCACATTTCTGTCCGGAAAAAAAGTCCGGGCTGTTTCGGACACGAAGAAACGATCCAAAAGTGGAAGGTATTCGCTCTCTATTACCCATTTTTGTAGCATGAGGAACGGTTCCTGGGCTGCTTTGTGGAACAAACCTAATGTTGACTCAGTATTAAAATAATTTTTATCTATACCACTGTGAATTGCATTTGAACTTTCTTTGAGTTTTGCTAAATTATATTCACAATTAAATACAATATGCTGAATACTCTAAATAAAACAATTATGTTCTTGGTTGATACGAATGACTTTACATAAAACCCCCCTAAAGAGAAATCCTGCGGCCGGCCTTGACCCAGAAAGAAATATAAATTACCCACAAATCCCCACAAAAATTTTCAAATTCCACGCAAATTACCCACAAGCAAAATAAATATTTTTAAGTTTAGTTTTCTTCACAAAGCTTTGTATTATATTTTAAAATATATAATTAGGGAATTCACAAGACGTGTTAATCGTCGTTAAATCTTAAGCTTAACAGTTGTTTATGTAAAATAATGATTAAATGGTTTTAGAGGATTTTTAACTACACCGAAAGTTTTTAACTGATAGAAAATATATAACTGTATATATTAGTCCTACATAATTAGGTATATGGACCTTTTTTGAGGAGAATCGAAATAAGCTAAAAAAAATTGTTAGCGCATTGACCAAAAATTATCATCTTGCACACAGACTGTTTTTAGAGCATAATGAACCATATTTTTGCTATTACCAATCAAAATTCTAAAAAAGCGGATTTTCGGCCCACGCAAATACACATTACAAAACAAAAAACGTCTTTTTAGTGAATAAAAAAATTCATTAGATGACGTCAGTTCTTTGAACTGCGATTGTACAAATGTATTTAGTCATTAAGATTTAAATTTTAGTTCTTCGATTTCCATTGTTGTTAAAAAGATACAAAATATAAGCAACATTTTAGTCTATTCACGAGAAGCTTTGAATTCGATTACTACCTGGATCCTACTTGGAAGCCAGCTGTGTATGGCAACCGTGGCCTTCCGTACCCGCTCTTCAGTGTTTTGAATCCAGCTTAATTTTTTATCTAGGACTATCCCCAGGTATTTAGCAGATTCGCTTAATTTTAGTGTGGTCTGTGCCAGCCTTGGTGTTATCAATGGGGGGATTTTGTACCTTTTTGGGAACAGTACATGTTGTGTTTTGCTTGGGTTTACCCCTAACCCTTTATTTTTTGTCCAACTCTCGACTTCCTTCAGTTTTACCTGCATAATGTCACATAGGGTCTGTGGAAATTTCCCACTTACTGTTAGTGCAATATCATCCGCATACGCAATATCCTTAGAGTCACCCCCCTCCATGGGGGCACCGAAATTGCGCATATGGAAACTGTGCATTTAGACATTATTTCGGTTTTAACCGAAACTGATTTAAAAAAAAAACGATTGTTCGAAATTTGTGTGCGATGCATCAAAATCTTTGAACGCATCAAGAAAAAATATGATGCTGAAAATTTGAGAGAAATCGGTGGTCGTTTAGGGGTTGCTCAATGCGATTTTCAATTTTTACCAAGTCGCGCACCAGAAATACATCTTCGTCAATAATATCGTCTATTTACCACAAATATTGAGCTAAATGTCTGAAATTGCGCACATACCATTTTTAAAGACCATGAAATCGACTAATGTAAAATTTTGCTAAAAAAATTGTTCATGTTAATAAATAATTAATGGCTAACTAGCGAAAATTAGTTAGTCGATAACTAAGGAGTAAATTACCCTCCAAAAGTCAAGTCCTCACTTTGTTTGGATTTTACCATAACATTAAAAAGCAAAACATTAAAGAGAGTGCGGCTAACACTGCCTATGAAATTATCGTTGTATATTCCAAATTGGGCATCGCTACCACAACAAAAAATTACTTAATAAAAAATATTCTCAAACTTTGGAAGAATTGGTGTTTGTTGAAGAAAAATAGGTCCAGAAAGACGGTGACCGAAGAAAAAAAAACGATGCATTTGAAGAAAATTTGAAAACTCTCTTTCAAGTAATACATTCTGATGCTGCTAAATTAACTCGAAACGAGTACGTTTAGGATTTCATACTCAAACAAAAAAGCACTCGTATTCCACTTAGAACGATTTGTTTGAGACATCGCATTGGTAAATGGAAGCTGATTAAAGGAAGCAAAGCGCAAAGTCTATCAAAAACTGCCGAAACGAACGACATTAAGATGCGCTTTCTCAATCTTCGCTACCCAGCGAATGTGATCCACAATACGTTCCGCTTAAATATTTTATAAAAGAACATGCGACAGTTCCATATAAAATTATATCGCCTGATGTAGCTTTATCATTAGGTAGAGCAAAAATAAGTGACACAAAAGCAGCTCTTGTCTTACCTACTATAGCACGTGCACTGGGTCATGATGTATCGAAGTTACCCACGAGTTTTTCATCGATTCGAAGAACACGCCAAATGCAACTGTTGCAGACAGCTGAAGTAATTCGTGAAAGTTTCAGACCTATGAGTCCTCTTACACTTCATTGGGATAGCAAATTGCTACCTTCTCCAACTGGTAATTTAAGCTATTACTCTATTTAACAATTAAAAACATACACACATGCTTGCAACTCGGCCACGTATTTTATATTTGCCTATACCTTTTTCACAGTTTTCGTTCTACTCTGTAGGAGGCGAAAAAATCGACAAGCTACCGATTGTAGTCTCAACTGCAACTGGGGAGTAACAAATTCTCGGCATACCATCATTACAAACAGGAAGAGGTGATCCGATGAGTAAGGCTTTATATGATCATATAATGCAGTGGAATTTACAAGAATCAATACGTGCAATGTGATTCGATACAACAAGCTCAAACACGGGATCAAAAAATGGAGCTTGCGTAGGACTGCAGAGACTGTTAAAGAGGACATTATTGAATCTCGCTTGTAGGCACCACGTTTTTGAACTTATTTTAGAGGCCGCATTCTCATTATGTTTTGGGCCTTCCTCTGGTCCCGAACCTAAAATTCAAACGATTCAAAGATGCGTGGGGTCCTTTAAATAAGCTTAGTTTTAAAAGCGGCTTACCTGGTTCTTGAAACTTGAAAGTCGACGCGAAGAAATAAATGAATTTGCTTTGAATATGCTCCGTGCCTCACGACCTCGAAATTGATAATCAAATAAAACACCTCTTTGAGGTAAAATTTTCGAGTGACGAAAGCTGAACTAGAAACACAAAATTTATGATATCAATTTCGTGACGAAAATTATACACATTTTTAATTGCCTTGGAAACGTAGGGAACATCGTTTTTATTCATACGAATTGTTGCAAAAGTCCTGTTTTTTATTGNCTTTAACTGTCATCAGTGATATTAATGCTACCTTATATAACGACAGGTAATAAGTCCCAGATGGTTTCTAAAATCACAAATTAGTTTTTGTGCAAATTGCAGATAGAGGGTATTAATGAATTCAAGCCCTCGATATTTCACATTTTTATATTTGTAAGTTATTAGAAGCAGGGATGCCAACTTGGCTCAAACCGTGCCATTTGTCCCTATTTTACTTCAAATGGCACTTAATTTTTCAATTTGGTACAAAGTGCCAAAATTACACTTTTGTAAAAAAAATTACATTTCAATACATTTTTGTGAAATCCTATGCGTGCACTTCTTTTTCTCAGCTAAAATTTTCTAATTTATAAAGGCTATTCAACTGGTTTATCTTATTTTATCATTGCACTTTTGTGTGGAAAATGTAGCTTTATTTTATTGCTAAATGTGAATGATTAAAAGCAATGACACCTTTTTTGGCACTTTTATTTTTCTATTTGGCAAATTTTGGCACTTTTTTATCCTCAATATGGCACCTCATAACTAAGGATAGTTGCCAGCCCTGATTGGCAGATTTCTGCTGTGGTTTGGGGCAACAATTTGTCTGCAGTAAAATAGCATATAATTTGTGTTTCAAAAGTGTGTAAAAACCAATCAGTTAACTTATATAATCTCGGTTCCGATATTAAATAATCAATAATTGTTTATACCCGCATTTTGGCACATTGGCTCGTTGAATGTGCCATCTAATAAATGGTGTCGTCGTTCTCCTTAGCTGCTTTTAAATGATGTCGTCACAAATTGCTGGCGGAGACATGAATACAGTGTAAGAAAATTCTTTTTCTATAATTGTTGCCTTATAGAAAGGTTGGTTTCTTATCCACCTTCGGAATGTCCGAATTCATTCAAAATATGCTAATTTAAAACACAGAATTCTTTCAGTGTTCCTCCGGGGTTTTTGAACATGGGCTGTTACGTCAATTTAATAGTGTTCGCTTTATTTTTGTGGAAACGAAACATGTGCATTTGCAAGTTATGGATCATTTCTATACTCTTTCTTCTAATATTTCTCGTATTCCAGCTGTGCGCAGGCGTTTAGTTTTTCGCATCGTGTTTTTACATATTCGTAATTTAAATTTTTTTTTAATAAAATCAATTGGTGGTAGTTGATGATTGTGTGCGGATTAATATCACAACACTGAGGATTTGGCAATAACCTTTTTCAGCTATTAAAAAACAACACTTACGGGACAATGTTTATTGTAAGAACAACATTTTTTTCTATGAATCGACATACTTTAAGCATTGTTGACGCTATTTCCATTTGAATGAGGAAATAGCGTCAAAGACTTTATTTCCAAATTTTTGTTGACTTTATTTCGCTTTTGAAAAGGTAATAATGTCAATTGACTTTATTTCGCACCAGGGTGGGAAATAAAGTCAATTGACCTTATTTCCATTGACCTTATTACCTGTCACCAAAATTTTACCTCAAAAAGGTATTTTATTTGATATCAATTATTTTGGGGTAGCAAATCTAAAATCGACGAAAATAAAAACAATAATTGAAATGTTTTGTTTTTCTCAAATAAATAGCTAAAAATATTATCTAAATCTAAATTATGTATTCAAATCGATGTGTCCATTGAAACATATAATTTTTCGAATACGGAATAAAGGAAAAAAGAATGATCATATACTTTGTATTCGAAAAAATTAAAGATTAAAAAAAATATGAGAAATGATAAAAACTTATCAACTTGGTGCCAACTTTTGATACAATAAACAACTGTATTCATCTGATTGCCTCGTGGTTAAATTTGTGGGGCGCACACATGTGCTTTTTTAAGAAGTTTTACTTCTATCACGTGTACGGTGTTGCTTTTTTCTCAAGTAGTTTTGCTCAGTGGCAATTTATACATATATATGTATGTAAGTACCTTGTAGTCAAATGCACTAGTTGTAAACTACCTCACAACTAGTACGAGCCGCATGCCCAACTAGTCAGCCAACTATCTTTTTCCCATGCAATCAACTGGTATTTTTAGTTTGGGGATGTCCTACGAGATGACAATTGTCAGATTTCGGTCAGCAATATATCAGTCTCATACTAGTTCAAAATAGGCAGAAAAATACTAGTCCCATTATGGACCAAAACCAATACTTTGCGAGTCAAAAAATAAAACGTATTCATGAATATACAATAAAAAGCGTTTGATTAAGTACACACGGCAGGCAATGGCAAACCTCCGAGTGTATCTCTGCCATGAAAAACAGCTTCTCATAAAAAATACAATCGCCGTGCGGAGTCGGCGTAAAACTGTAGGTCCCTCCGCTTTGTGTGACAACATCAAGGCGCACGCCACAAGTCGGAGGATAAGCTCGGCCAAACACTAAATATGTGTAAGCGCCAATCTATTATTATTATTATTAATATACAGTCTTTTCCCTAAAAAACGAACATAAATAAAAGTGTTAAATGTCAAATTTAAAAACAAGTTCAATGTTTATTTTAAAACGTATTTTATATACAGCTTTGAGGTCTAAGTTAATAGCTTGTCCAATCACCATTACTATCTAAAATGGATTGACATCTCCGTGTACAGCTTTCTGATAATTTAACCGCATAGTCTGTAGTAAAGCCTCCCCAAATTTTTTTAAGTGCTCTTTTCAACTGTTTTATTTTTGTCAGATTTTTTCTAGCTATCTTGTGCTTCATTAGTGCCCAAACATTTTCTATGGGATTTGCATCAGGTGACTGGGATGGCCAATCCATTGTTGTCACCCCATTTTTCTGTTTCCACTCAGTACAAAGTCGACTCCGATGCTTTGGATCGTTGTCCTCTTGCAGAACCCAGTCTCGACTATTTTTTCCATAGAGCTTATCAGCAGACATCAGTAAACCTCTTTTATACAATTCGATCATTTTTGACGCGTTCAAGTTTTCGGTAAAGCACAATAACTTTCCGAATCCCTTTGCGGAAAAACAACCATAAACGTGAACCTTTGCGGAATGTTTAACGGACCTCTGCACAACTTTACATCCTTTTTCCGACCAAACGCGACTTTCTCTCTTATTTAACCAAAATGGAGACTCGTCGGTGAAAATTACAGTTGTCCAGTCACGGTTTTTATTTTTCTCTGCCCAGAGCAATCGTTTTTCGACATGAGTTTTTGTCAAAAGCGGTTTCTTCAGTACACTGGCGTAAACCACATTTCTTTCGTGTAACCTTTTGCGAATTGTATTAACCCTAGAACACACACCCAGAAAATACCACGTAAACACACACCCGGGATACGTTTGTACCCGGGACCTTATTTTGCGGTTTTTTTAATGCTTATTCAACCGATTTCTATGATTTTTTTTTTGAAATGTATATTTTAATATATAACAAGTATTTTGTCTTTTGTTTCATTCGAATATTCCTACTGGTTCCAGCGATATGGGCAAATAAAGTCAGGACATGCAACAGTGGATTTTTGTTTTTGTTGTTGTCCTGATAAATGCAAAACAAAATAATATAATTTATAATAATATACTTGTAGAGTAACAACGAATACACATTTTGGTTTTTATTTCATTGAAATATTCTACCTGGTTCAAAAGATATGTGCAAAAAGGTCGGCAAGGTATGGGTACGTAGGTAGCAAATACACTGGTATAACTGGTTTTTGTATTTTATATGCAGCTGCAAGGGTTGTTTTCACACGAGGTGTTGTTATAAATGCTGCCTGTTGATATTTTCATTATTGTTTTGGTGCTCAAAAGTGTAAGAAGTGAAAATATAAGTGAAAATAAATATAACTGAAACTATAAATAACTGGATACGAAATGACTTCAAGAAGAAACGAATATTTATCAAGTGCAGCATATAGAAGGTAAAAAATGTAAAATAAGCAACAATGTAAACATATACTAATTTTTTTTATTATGCAGGCTAACTGAGGAACAGCGAGAATCATATATACAATCTTTATTTGATGAAATTTGTGACGATGACGCTCCCTATGACTTTGACTCAGAAGATGAAGAAGAAATTCAAATCAATGACATTGAAATTGCTGATGACGATGCTGAAGTTTCGCAAAGTGCCGCAGAAGTATTACCTGATTATGCGGACTATGAGGATGATGAAGAAGACGATGAAGAAGAAGAAGTAGAAGAAAATAATGAATTACCTGCTAGTGCCGAAAAATTTGTTGCACGTGATGGTAATGAGTGGATGAAAGAACCAAATGTAAGTCGTCAGGTACTCAGACAAAATATTATAAGAGAACGTTCTGGACCAGCTAGATGCACTGAAATGTTGTCAATAGAGCAAACATTCAAATGTTTCATGAATGTTGAAATGGCTGATATAATTATGCGCCACACAAATAAGTTAGCAAAAGAAACTTATAATGCTTACAACAATGCGCATCCAAACACAACTCCTAAGACATGGACGCCTGTGTCAATAACAGAGCTGTATGCATTTTTTGGCATACTTATTATGACTGGTGCGAACCATAGCAATGGAGAACATGTTCGAGATTTATGGAGGGTCAAAAACTATCCTTTATATCGCGCCACAATGGGAGTCAACCGTTTCTGTTCGATATTGCGGTTCCTAAGATTTGACGATAAAAACACTCGTGCAACACGCTTACTAACTGATAAAGCAGCACCGATCAGTGAGTTGTGGACGATGATGAACAATAATCTTGCTGCACATTACAAGCCCAGCTCATGCTTGACGATTGATGAACAATTATTTCCTTACCGTGGACGCACACGGTTTACGCAGTACATACCGTCAAAACCTGCTAAATATGGTATCAAGGTTTGGTGGATTTGCGATGCCACAAATGCATATCCACTGCATGGATCAAATATATACTGGCCAAGCAGAAACTGGTAGGGAAACGAACCAAGGCGAACGAGTGGTGAAGGATTTGTCTGCCAAATACCAAGGAAGTGGCCGAAACATTACAATGGACAATTTGTTTACGACCTTGCCAGTTGCAGAACTGCTTCTCACCTGGAAACTCACGATCGTTGGAACTTTGCGCAAAAACAAATCATATATTCCTCAAGAAATGAAGCAGAACAAAAACAGGACAATTGGTTCAACGACATTTGGCTTCAAAAATAATGTGACAATGTGCTCTTATGTTCCCAAAAAAAATAAAGCAGTAATTTTGCTTTCGACCATGCATAATGATGCTGAAATAGCTGACAGTGGGAAACCTGAAATAATTGAATATTATAATCGTACCAAAGGTGGTGTTGATCGAATGGACCAAATGTTTGCGGAATATCCAACACAAAGACAAACAAAACGATGGCCACTAGCGATGTTCTTCAACATGTTGGACATTACAGCTCTTGCAGCCTACATTGTCTACGATTTGAATAACCCTATGTTGCCTTGGAGAACAAACAACAAGCTGTAAGCAGATCCTGCGCAGCTTGGCTGAAGCATTGTGTATGCCCATTATTGAAGCCAGAGCCATAAATCGTCAAGTGACGCGAAATTCTTCGACTAAAATTGCTATTGAAGCATATTTCAACCGACCGGTGGAATCAATGGTGTCAACAGCAGCATCAACATCTGCCGCAGCGCGCACGCCAAAACCTGTGTCCGGATCTTGCTATTTATGTTACGCACAAGAGGAAAAACGCCGTAGAAAAACCAGAAAGCTGTGCGACAAATGTAAGAAGCCAATGTGTCTTGAACATTCGGTCACATCAACAAATTGCTCTATTTGCCATGATTTTCCTTAGATATAAGATGCATTTTTATAATTTTTATAATAAAAGTCAATAATATAATGTGTGAAATGAATATTTTTAATTTTTCAAATAAAAAAATAATATAAAAAATGTTTTTTTTTTATTATTATGAGGATTTTTACTATTGGGGTACAAACGTATCCCGGGTGTGTGTTTACGTATATAATGTGTTTGGAAGGCTGTAGCTCCTGAACCAATGGTCCGATCTGGTTCAAATTTTGAATTTGAACTCAAAACTAAATAATCATCCTAGATCCGAAGTTAGCGGTATAGAGGTATAGCGGTTCAAAAGTTACAACACTTCAAAGTTGAAAGTGGATACATTTGTACCCGGGTGTGTGTTCTAGGGTTAAGGGATAATTCTATTCCGCGGTCGTAAAGCTTTTTTTGAGCTCCTCTCAAGGTTACGGAGGGATTTCTTTGAAAAATATTTGTTATCGCCTTATCTTACCGTTCTGAAGTCTTCCTTTTTGGTCCTCTTCCTGGTTCATCGTCAACGTTTCCAGTTTTTTCACAGCGCTTAGACCATCTTGTAACAAACGTCCGGGTAGCTACCATGTATTTTGCGGCCTGATCTGTACTCCATTTGGACTCTTAGGATGCTTTGTCAGGAAGTATGCTTCAAACCGTTTTTTATAAATGGCACTCATCGTTAAATTTGCTTAAATATGCAATTACTTTCGAAAAATAACTAAAGCGTTTATTTCTCAAACATGCGACTGAAAAAGGACAGCCTACTGAGGTATTCAATGTTAAGTCACATTTATACAAAAGACGTAATTACTGTTCGTTTTTTAGTGAACACACTGTATTACACATTTTTATATAGCAGCCATAGATTCGCCATTAATTAGTGTTAGGTTTTTGAGTATTAATTAAAAGCAAAAATAAAAACATAAATATTTTAAACTTTTGAACATAAATTTAAATGTATTTTTGATTAAATGTTATTAAAATTTAAAGCTTTCATGTATAATAAATACTTTATTTTTTTTTTTTAATATTTAATATTGAATATGCAAAAGAAAACTTAGAGGTAAAAATGAAATGAATACTTTAGTTCATTTTTGAGTGAACTAAAATAAAAATGAAAGTTTTCATTAAAATAAATTAATTTCATTAACTTTGCACATTTCAGTATATTCTTTTTAAAATGTTATACAAGTAAAAATTAATGTTTAAAATTTGAGATTTAGATAAAAATAAAATAAATAATTCAAGCAGTTATTAAATATTCTCAATTTTTGTCTATAGTTTGGTTTGTTGATTGATAATAGAAATTAATCAAATAATTATATTAATCGTGTAATTAAAAAAAGGCAAAAATAATTGAAAATGATCAAAAATAACAAGATAATCATTCAATTAAAAATGCAAAAAATTAATGAACTAATTGACATTTTTTAATCATTAAAAAGTGCTAATATCGGTATTTAATCATTAAACGGTTATTCAAAAAAACATGCTTTAATTAATAATCATTGAATATTAATCATTATTTAACAGGTATGTTACAATTGAATACGTACTTGCTTTAATGGTTAACAATATACCCAAATAAAAGTTATAATATTTTGTGTACTTTATTGTATTAAACTGTCGAATTCAAATAAAACAGGGCATGAATAAGTCGTTTTGTACTTGGTACAACTATTTCGGATTCAGTTAGGAAATTCTAGTTGTAAACTAGTATTTTTCCTGACTAGTTTGGGGCTTCACTGCAGGGTAGTAGCGGCACATTGGGTGAACTAAATGCATTCATACATACATATTTATGTACAATTGTAGGTAATATTGTACGCGTTTTCCCAAGTAGGTTAAGTGCGGGTGCTAAACCCATGTAGCATAGTTAAATACTATATACATTAGGGTGGTCCAAAAACAGTAAAGTCGGAATTGTACTGTTCTCACACCCTAGGATTGTTCTATATCTAAAAAAGTATACCCCTATTTTTTTAATTTGGGATCAAAAAATATTTAGAGGTCGCTCAAAGCGCTCAAAGTTTTCCATGTATTTTTATATGGGAAAAATAAAATTTTTCGTAGAAATGGTATCGAATTCTTGAAAATCAATATTTTTCGATCGGAAAACTCTGGTTCTCTTGAGGAGACTTTCAATAATAATACCCAATTGTTTATATAACCATTTTTTAATACTAACGATTTTTTATTACATGTTACAATTTCGGCATGTGACTGAAAAAAACTCTAAAATACACACATATTGTGGTTTCCAAGACATGTACGAAGTGATTAGCACAGCTGCATCCTTCAACTTGTCAACTCGCGGGAAATTCCCCGAATTGCAGGGAATTTCGGTTTTAGTGGCAATCGGGGAATGGGCAATTTTTTCGGGGAACTGGGTGTATTATTTTTATATCTTAAAGTAACCAAATTAGACGGATGTGTTAGTTTTTAACCATTTAACCCTTTTTGGAGCGACATTTTTTCAATTTGAATAGCAATATCTCCACAACAAGAGTTTTCCCAGATATAAGCGATCAGATGAAAGCTAAGGTTTTGGGCTAGGTTTTTAGAAACTTAGAATAAAATCGACCAACTGGTTTTTGAGAAAATGCCCAAAATTTATTTTTTCAGCAGTCTGATTCTTAGTTTTCAGGCGATAACGTTTTTACATACTCATATTTTATAAACACAAAAGATAGAGTTGGCTAGCTTATTTGAAGACCTTTCTACTGATATCCACATCAATGTCATGGGCTGAGCAGTGCGGCCTCAGTTGCAGTTTAAAAAAATTGCCTTTTTTCGAATTTCAGGCAGCAGCTACGACCACAAAGGCATACGAATCAAGACATCCTGGAACAAAACCATCTTAGTTTTTTTTGTACTTTAATTCCTGAAAGTTTGAAAAAATTTAAATGAAGGTACGTACAGACGCCACATACATATATACATACCAAAGCATCTCGTAATGGAGACACGAACCAAAACACATTTACCTCTATATCTTTCCAACTAGTAGCCGGAACTTAATATATAAGGTATCGTTTGAAAGGTATTGGCCTATATAATAACACTAAATATGTTGGGTGTACCCACATGCCGACTTAAACCGGCAAAAGCAAAAAACCGTTTTTTGTCTCGCAACACTTTAGCCTAATTTTTAAGAATTCGGTTAATATTTTATGAAGCTTGAATACATTTTCTGGACACACTCTACAAGACCTTTCCAATGATATCTCAAACATGTCGATTGGTAGGGACACGAATTTCGATACGATACCGATATTTTCAACTCGATAGTTTTAAAATGATCTTTTTTGGAATCGAGTACCAGAACCCTAGTATCGTATCGAATGGCATAAACTCACATTACAAGGATAATGTTATTAACAATTCTTCCCGATATAAATTGGACTTTAAAGAGCAGAAATTTGTAATATAGTTAGGATTGCATGTGGTGGAATTTGAACCCGTGGCCTCGGTGTTTTAAGTGAACACCGCAATCTCTACATCTTGTTACACAATATTTTAGTGTTTGACCGAGATTCTCCTCCGATTTGTCGGCGCGCCTTAATGTTGTGACACGGAAGGGGTCCCTACAGTTTTAGGTCGACTGTGAACGGCGATTATGTTTTACTGGGAAGCTGTTTTTCATTTTCAAGCTTTGCGAACTTCTACCCATTGCACCACAGCGGCCTATATACGGACCTATATTCAGATAAATTTTTTGGATTTTGGTATCGATATTTAGAATATCGAGTCTTTTTATTACGATATTAATGGGTACCCGATATTTTTAAAGCGATTCTTTAAATGAGTACCATATCGATACTTTCTGCTCGATATCGTGTCCCTATCGATTGGACGTCTGGATAAAAACTTCCAAATCTCGTGTATATATAAGCGAGTCATTTCAACATGCTACTGTGGCTGCTTTCGTCACTCGCGCGCACTGCCGTGCGCTGTGATATGCATTTCTTTTGCTTGCGCTTTGCATTGAGTGCCTGCGCTCCTTCAGGGTAGCGTCCTCGACACTCATCTCTCACTTAACTACCGTTCGTATTTTTTATGTAAACAATAATTTATTTATTTTTATACACACAATGTCTTATTGTTTATTTAGGTATTTTTTGCGATCACGGTTTGATTTTTTATACTGCTGAGGGCGGTTCGCGACGACACAAAACTCCAACAATAGTTTAGTGTGTCTTTCGATGGTTAAGTGTTATTAGTTACACGATAAATATGATTTTTTTATGGAGCGAATAAAGAACACGTCCTTACTCAACCGTAACTATTGGTATTCCATAAGTACATAAAGATATTTTGTGAATATTACTTTCTTCATATGAATTATATCACAGTTTTTGTTTAATTGTATTTTTGGAATAAACAGAGTTCTTTTTCCTTCTGTCAGTAAACTGTTTTTGTTACAAATAGTATAAATATGCAATGGGAAATAAGGCAACATTTTTTTTTATTTCCAACCTTTGTTGGAAATAAAGCAAAACTCACACCCCTATTGCGATTGTAGAATAGTAGTAGATAATCGACTGTTAGTCGATTATTGATTGTCCGTGGTATTTTCAAAGTCGTTTTCTCGTTCAATAAGTGCGTGTGAATAGTTTGTAGTCGCTATTCTATCTATGTACAAACAAACAGTTGTAGAAAAATGAGCGATAAAAACTATTCACAGTCGCTTATTGAACGAGAAATCGACATTCACAATACCATGGAAAAGCGATAATCGAATAAGAGTCGGTTATCTACTATTAGTCGACACTCGCAATAGGGGTGTTTGATTTTGGTACCATTTCCCATTTAAAAGTGAAATAAAGCGAATTTTGCGTTATTGCAGTTTATGTTATTTCACCTCCATCCAAATTGTAATTTTTGAATCTATAATGTAGTACGTGTTTTTGCGATATACTGGCATATCATGCCAAATTGAATTGTGCCAAAAGTACCTCTGACAATGCCAAAAATGGCACTATTGTGCTTACTTTTCCATCACTGGTAAAAATTGTCTTGCTCTATCACACAACAGCAGTGAATGGCCTTCCACTGGCGTATGCAAGCTTCGTGCCCAACGCCATCACACCCTGGTTCACTGCTAGAACGTCCACAAAGCGTATCCACCGCCACATTCAGCTCCAACCCCGCGCTCAACAGCAACTCGACACTCAGCCCCAGCTCCACGCTCGATATCAACTCGACGCACAATATCGGCTCCACGCAAAGAAGCTTTAAGCCGTTCGCGCCGACTACCCCAAAATGACGTCACGCGCAACGCATATGGGCAAATCTAAAAAACAGGTAACCTTGGTGTTATTTAGCTCTATTTTCACTGTTGGAAACTATATCAAGCTGGTTGGTTTTGGATATAATTCATTGACGTATACTTGAAGCCTCAAAAAAAAATTGGATCCAATTTGCTGCATAACTTTTGAATTATAGGTGTTTAATGGGTTGGAGCTGCTTCGGCCGATGGAGTAAAAGGCGAAATGCTTATAT
>NW_016162685.1:0-2416 GCF_001687245.7 Rhagoletis zephyria
TAACCAGAGACTGGATACGGGGAAATTCTGATGTTGATTTTTGCTGTGGCGCTTAAAACAAATGTTAGCCCCTTTAGACCAAAAAACAGCGAAATAACTACACAGATTTTGAGTAAGTCAGTTAGGGTATGTACTTAATCATTTACTGATCTTAAGCTAAATTTAGTTGTGTTTAAAACCATTGTAAATAAATTTAGAAGACACTCATTGCGAACTAAGGACTTTTCGAATTTTCGAAATTCAACAAATAGTGCATTTCTTGAAGTTGGAAAAAAACGAGCAAATTTTTTTTTTTCGACCTCGAATTTGGGTTCTGCGATGGAAAAGCTATAAGATATTACTGCTCCCATTAACTGGAAGAAAAAGAAGTGCTTTGTTTTTGGATAAGTTTAAAAAAAAATTGTATTTCTACAATTTTTAATATTTTCCGAGCTCAAGTCCACATCTAAATCAGACAGAAATTTTTAGTTTTTGCATTCGTTTTTATTTGCCATTATTTCGACTTCATCCTCTGGCAAAATTCAGGCAAATCGAAGTGCAGCGCATAATTTTGTGAGCCAATGTGCATACAGAGAAAATACTTCCATAGCAAAAGTTTAATGATTTTTGAAAAGCGTTCATTTACTGCCATTAGGGTGGTACATTAGGCGGATAAGAACAGAGATCAGGCGGGTAAGTACTAGATAGACCATTTTAGGTCAATGAACTTCGGAACAAAAAAAGATATTCTCCTCGCGACAAGAGCGTTCATATACATATATATGTGTGTATTAGTTATACTTTATGAACCGCTCTAACGTACATATATGTGTATTAGTTATACTTTATGAACCGGTCTAACGTATGTACAAAAAATATGCATCCAGCCTCAAGAAAAAAAGAAATTTTAAAATTTCTTAATCAGTAGAAAACTCTCAAGAAACAAATGCTATGTAGTAAGTATGTTTATTTCTGCAAGAAAATTTACAACAACGGCAAGGCACGTGTACAGATATAATAAAAAATATTTCTTGCGATTTTTCTTGAGAGCTGGAAGCTAATAACGTTTTCTTTTCAGCAAAAAATGCTTCCTTTTCATTGGACTTTTCTTAGCTTAAGCAAAATGTATAAATTGGTATACACTTTGCTTATAGCTAGATGGTACGTATCCTTAGACCTTTCTAGCATAAAAAAATTATTTGCTCGGACGAGGAATCGATAGAAGGACGCGCCTTTAGCAACTCGACTACGAGGTTTTAGTTTTTTAAACTATACTTTTTTTATTTAACCTTGAAGGTTGGCTAAACGGTTTTACCCACCGTGAGGCACCATTTTTATAAACATACTTAGATTTTCAGCTTTCCATTTTTGTATAACTAAACTTGCACAAGTATGCAGTTTAAATATTACTAGGACTTTTCTTTATTTTTTTATATCTTTTTGAGCTTATTGATTTATATGAGAGGTGTGCGTTAAAATAAACCGATTAGAGGCATTTTAAGGGCGTTTGCTTATATTATCATTACAAATATCTGGTCAAAATTTCGGAGTCGTGCATTCATCGCTGCGCTTTAAATTCTATTTCTAAGCGTTTTTGAGGTTAGGTTTGTATTGGAGGTATGCTTTAAAATAAACCGATCAAAACCATTTATCGTTTTCTTCTTCTTGATTTATGTCCTTAGAGGTCACATACAAAAAAGTTAAACTCTACGCCTACTACTTCTAAGTTTCTCCAAAAAATGTATATGGCTGAATCACTGTGCGGCGCTAGATAAGTATGTACAGTTATTTGCATATTTTAGGACACAAATAAATATTTCTTCCACTCATTAAGCGACCGTGAATTTTACTTTTACATTGTGGTTTTCCAAGGACACAGCATGACGCACAATGCGCTAGGATTTGTTTAAGTATAAACATATGTAGATATGTACCTATGTATGAATGTACAAATGTATGTATATACAACTTCAGCAAGATTAATGTGTGGCTTCCTTACTTTTTGGCGTTATAAAAAAGGAAAATTTTCTTGGTGAACCTAAATAAACAATTCCACACTCCCCTCCCACTAAAGCACATAAAAATTGCCACATGTTACATGTTACACAAAATAACTTAAAATAACGTAGAAGCTCAACAGTTTTAAATAAAATACTGCTTGATAAGCCAACATTTGCACAACCACACTTCACTTTTACTCTCGTCTTTGTGGTATTTAATAACACTTTAGAAAACATGAATTGAGGGTTTCCGTTTGCGTATAAGTCCTTGCAGGTATGAATACTTCACTGGCTACAATAGTACAGTACTGTGCAGATAAAAGTTACCACTTTAAAGTAAATTTTTTTTTTTTAATATTTTGTGTCCGTTGACTTGTCATAAGAAAATATAAATTTTTACCTTTCATGAAAGAGACATGGTACTTACTATAGGTTTG
>NW_016162685.1:4507-41332 GCF_001687245.7 Rhagoletis zephyria
AGTGTTTTTTCGGCGTAATTTTGCAGAACTTACTTTCTCCTTCTCAGGAACTCTAGAACTATTGAAAAGCTACTCAGAACAGATTAATTTTTTTATTTTTTTCAAAAATTTAACTTTTTCGACTTTTTCGAAAAGAGTGTTTTTTCGGCGTAATTTTGCAGAACTTTCTTTCTCCTTCTCAGGAACTCTAGAACTATTGAAAAGCTACTCAGAACAGGTTTAATTTTTATTTTTTTCAAAATTTTAACATTTTCGACTTTTTCGAAAAAAGTGTTTTTTTGCCGTAATTTTGCAGAACTTTTTTTTCCTTTTCAGGAACTCTAGAACTATTGAAAAGCTGGTCAGAACAACTTTTTATTTGCCTTTTTGCCACATGTCGTATGCTGCGTGAATCTGGCATACCCAATTTTCAAATCAATTTTTTTTTGTACGTGTACCAATCTTCACCGTCTGGTTTGATGAAGGGTTTTCTGTACTCCATGATGCGCGGTCCGCAATAAATGCCTTGAAATTCCTAGAAATGACTAGTTTTGGAGCTACTGCGTCCCCCATGTGCATTATAGGTGTATTTGTGATTTTCGTTAGGACCTTCATGTGAACTGTCATGTTTCTGGTTTCAATTCGGAAGTATTTAGGATTTTCGTAGCCGAAAGGGTGGCTTCACTCTCTATTAGGATTGGGAAGGGTGGTATACCCCGACAGTACTGAGTGCATCAGCAGGGCAGGTCCGAAAAGCCCTCGTTATACCAATGCACACCATTCGGTGCATTTTACTTAGTTTTGTACTAGTCATTTGTCAGTAAGTCAATTTAGGGATTATTACCCATCGCCTTGTTGACGGTTGCAATCAAATGTGCGTTCCAGGTGAGTGTCTTATCCAGCCTGACCCCAGGTATTTTGCTTCATTTAAATTTAGTCAACGATAACTTTTTCCTCCGGATAAACGGAACCAGAATAGTTTTAGTGGAACTAATGGATAAACCTTTGGTGTCAAACCATATACGTGATGCTGCCTCCTATTCTGAAAGACAACTAGAAGGGCGTACCTCCAGCTAGTAATGCATTTTAAGCAGTATTTTTTTATTCTTTTTTTTCTTCAAATATCAGAAAGGTCTAGCTCTTAAGTCCTCAATTAGAAGGTGAATAACTTTTGTATTTGTCCAATTTGTATGGGTTAATTATTCATAATTAGCAATATGTATGCAGTAGTAACTTTTACCTGCACAGCACTGTAGTTTTAAGCTTGCACAACTCATGTAATGATACGAGTAAAAGATACATACATATATATCGTCGTTTAAAGTGTAAAATCGCGTTTCAACAAAATGCAAAACCGCGTATCAGCAAAATGCAAAACCGCGTATGTGAAGTTGTAGAAATTATTTTCTAGAGTGTAAAAACACTCATATTTCAAAATGCAAAATAAAGCAATCGCATATCTGCCTAGTATATTTCAGGACGAATGTATAAGGATTGAGCCAAGAGCTTGTGTGAGCAAATCCAATTTTTGGCAGCCAATGTCAGTTACGCGGTTTTGCAGAATCACAATACGCGGTTTTGTACTTTAAACGACGATATGTAGTATACAAACAGGCGTGAAGTCAGCTTACGTATGTATGCACATAATCACGCTGCTGTAATACTTCTTTACGAGCTTTCAATTTTTAATAGTCACTTAAGAGCATGAAAGTTGGCGTACTTGTGCGTATGCGTCCACGCCTCGAATGAGACAGCAAACGCATTCATACAAAATTTAATTGTTTACGAGTTTAAGTACAGGCTTGTAGCATACATTTTGCCGCTTATTCAACAGATTAAAGGTTTGAGTTTTTGGCTGTATAAATGTTTGGATGAGATGAGGCTATAAATGATAAGCTAAACTTTTTGATGTATTTATTATAGTTTTTTGTTGGAATTGGGCGGGGTTTTCACATGGGGCGGGACCCAAACCCAGCGCACGCGAAGTTTTACGCCTCCTCACTTTAGCTCGCTCCCAAAAGGGTGTTTGGTTGCTACCCAAAGGATACGCGGATATAAATATCCGGACGTTGTGAGCTATTCAAGTACGGCGGCGTGGAGTTGATGAGGTGCATGCAGCAGCCGCGGTACTAAGTACAATAAATGCCTTTGTACCGCTGGAACCGTTGGTTTTAGATAAAAAAAAAGGCAAAAGCTCAAAATTTTCACTTTTAAGGATCATTTTGAAGGTCAAGGTAATTTTTTATTCAATGTGACCTTCAAAGGTAAAATTTTGGATTTTCTATATTTATTTGGTCTAAAAAAAATGGTGTAATGAACTTTAAGAAAAAATCTTTTTAATGCATTTTTCGGTTCCTACGACCATAGAAATGGATTCCTTGACGCAAGAACAGCAAAAATATATGTTTTTTAACTTTCCAAAAGATTCACTGCATACTGTTTTCAGGCCAAAAAAGGAAAAAAAAAAATGAAAACCCCTTAACCTCGTAGGCCATTTGAAAGGTCAATGTAATTTTTTTATCCACCAAACCTTTTTTCCTGAATTCTCTATCTCAAAATTGATTTTTTTTTCGCTAGCTGCTCTCGTTCTCGAGATATGTATTAGAATTCGTCATGAAAAAAGTTAAATTTCCGCACTGTACGCCCTACTCCCGAGAGCTTACAACGACTAGTAGCCAGCAGTTTAAATAAATAAAATACCTTATCTGCATTATTCATAACCTCGCGAAAACTAGCAAAATGATAAAAAAAATAGTGTTACAAATAGCATTTTTGGTAATGTTATCTAGGGCAATTGGTTTATGACTATGACGAGCTGATACTGATTACTACCAATGCTACTAGTAAGTACCATAAAACACAGTCAATAATGTTACAACATTCTATTTGTTTTCGGCAATTAACTTAACATACAAAC
The DNA here is from genome assembly GCF_001687245.7 of Rhagoletis zephyria. NCBI lineage: Eukaryota > Metazoa > Arthropoda > Insecta > Diptera > Tephritidae > Rhagoletis > Rhagoletis zephyria. The sequence goes on from NW_016162685.1 coordinate 7,404, forward strand.
CAAAAAGGCAGCAACAAGAAAATCCATAAATTTTCTCTTTTAATCCGTTTTCTAATTTGTATCCTAATAGCAATAGCCAGAGCTACACCAGCCTACAGGCATCTTGCTAGGGGCTGTTTGTACTATTTTCAGATTTTTTTGTACTGAAAATCTGTAGTTAACTGCCGATTCTGAATTACTACGCACTGTGAATTTGGCCCTAAATAGAATAAATGGGCAGGGTCTGCAATTCACTTCCGAGTGAATTTCAACCACAGCCACTTTGAGTGTGTGTTTCAAGGAAGTAAAAATACCAAAACATTGACAAGAAGAAAACGACATAAATTTAAATATGCCCTAATTATCACTATTTCAGTAGTAACCTCCTTTTGAATTACTAAATTTCATTAACCCGTGGGAAAATATTAAAAAAAGCAAAAGAAGTTGTAATTTTTGTCTACTGAAACTTTTATTTTATCCATAATTACTTTACAGCAGTCACAAGGAGATTTCCCACCAGTCACAACTTTAAATATTTGTTAATATTTCTATGAAGATTATATAAACCTAATTTTTATTGAAAACGAAAGCGTATACATAATTCATATTTAACAACACAAATACATCGTTCGTGAAAATTAAGTGTTTTGGCTAAAATTCATCTTTGAGTGCACAAGGGTAAAATAGAGTTATTTTCAGTGTCCCACCAGTCACATTCATTCAAATGACAGTTACATTAAACTAAGAAATCGTTTGGTATTTTTGTTGAAGCAATTTTATTCATTAATTAACGTTCTATGTCAAAAAAATATCTTGCGCTGTTGTATAAGTTCCGACGGCATAGTTAAAATTCACAATCTGGAGTAAAATGTCCCACTATTTAGTCACAATGGACAATGGACAAGTACAGGGCCAACTTGTTTAATTGCGAACCTTAAATTCACAACTTCAAATCGATATATAATGGAAATATATTTTTACCTCTTTTAATGAATGCAACTGGTCTCATTCCCTTCACTTTTTGAGTGTTGCACTGCAATATTATACATAGTTTTAAAGGCATATAAATCCTATCCTCACAACAAGTTCGATCTTTAAAATTGAATGAAAACTAGTCAGTCGAAAACTGACAAATCTACAAAACCGTACTTTCTGACCTAAAATGACAAGTCGCAACCTCTAAATGACTTTTGAGAAATCTATAAAAATAGGCAATAATATATCTCATAAAAAGGAAGGAAATTAGAAAGTAGGGTCGTGAAATTTAAAAAAAAAAAATGTTTTCGATGGGCAGCCTAATACTTTTTTTTAGGACATTAAACGCTTTACAAAAAAGGTCTCTCATATTTTTTTTAAAAACGGTTATTCTAAGTTAAAGTTAAATTTATGACATTATTACAGTTTTTTCTCCTACTTTAGGAAAATAATTAATTAAAATAATTCAAATATCCAAAAAATAAGGCATCTCAAAACTGAAAATGTAAAGTTTAATATCTAAACCTTACAATTTGATTTTACTAAAAACCCCCAAACATCCCCTGTGGTGTAGTGGTAAACTGTGCGCCGCGCTTCCACTCCGAACGGCCTGGGTTCAAGCCCTGGTCAAAGCAACATCGCAAAAAATATAGAGAAAGGGTTTTTTCTTAACAGCGGTCGCCCGTTGGCAGGCAATGGCAAACCTCCGAGTGTCATTCTGTCATGAAAAACAGCTTCTCATAAAAATACGATCGCCGTTCGGAATTCTGCATACTTAGCGTTGCATGACAGTTGTCACATAAGGAATCTGTTAAATGAGCTTTGCGTGTAAACGGTTACCCAACGCATAGCACTTCGCATGTAAGAAGTCCGTTGGGATTTGATTTTTACGTAAAAATGGTATAGCAGTGCAAAGTCTGACCCTGAACTGGTCCTTGTGCCATCAAGAACAGCAGCAGCATCAATGACGTAAACTATATTATTATGCATTCTATAAATGTACATACATAAATTCGGTTATTGGCCATTAATGGTAGCGAGCCAAAAAGCAATGAATGTATGTACAATAGGGTGGTCAAAAAAAAGAAGTAAAATCGGAATTTTAATGCTCTCGCCCCCTAGGATTGTACTAGACCGAAAAAATATACTCCTACTTTTTTATTTTGAAATCAAAACATATTTAGAAGTCGCTCAAAGTTGTCCATGTGTTTTATATGGGGGAAAAACAACTTTTAGTAGAAATGGTATATAATATTTGAAAACCAATATTTTTCCTTCGGGAAACTCAGGTGCAGTTCTGAAGACTTTCAATAATAGGTAATACCCAATTATTTCTATAAGTAATCGTTTTTAATACTAAAGATTTTTTATTGGTCCCCTTTTTCCATTTTCTGGGGTTTTTGGCGGACCTAAAAAATATAGTTACTGTGAAAACTTGTTAAATAAACAATTGCGTATTATTATTGGAAATCTCCTGAAGAGAAACAGAGTTTTCCGATCGAAAAATATTGATTTTCAAGAATTTGATACCATTTCTACTAAAAGTTGTTTTCTTTTTTCATATAAAATACCTACATGGAAAACATTGAACGCTTACAGCGACGTCTAAATATTTTTGGATTTCAAAATAAAAAATAGGGGTACACATATCGATAAAGAACAACAGAGAGCATAAAAATTCTGACTTTAATTTTTCACATACATTTTTGGACCACCCTAATGTTAAACATGTACATACAAACACAACGGACGCGTGAACATAACTAGCAGACTGCTATACCATCAGCAACCAAAACCACAAAACAAAATTCAATGACAGAACCTCGCTTAGCATTTAAGTGACATAATAAATACATTAGCATTACATAATACAAACAAATGTAGACATATATGTACAGTTATCCACAAAATAATAGGAGTGCGATATTTTTACCAGTTTTGGCTATTTGTCTTTTATTTATTTAATGTTTATTATTTCTTTATAAATGTCTAGCTGGTTATACATAAAATCAGGTTTCAAACTTTGTACAAGAATTACACAAATTACGCAGATTTTCACCCAAATTTCAAATATTTTTTATCAGAATCATTAGAAAAAATGTTGGTATTGAGTTTGGTAGCCCATTTAATTGTAGTATAATGAAGTCCAAGTTTCAAGCTGCTAAAAAAATCCTTTCAATTTTTGCCAATTTTTTTTTTTTCGCTGACAATGTCCTCCATATAAAAGAAAATTGTCTAACATACTTTGTATGGAAAAACGTGAAACACCTTCAACCAACCAACAAATTCTCAAAAATCTACGAGATTTTTTAGCAACTTGAAAATTGCACTTTATTATACTAGAATTAAATGCGCAACAAAACTGCATTATTTTTTTTGTCGCTTTTGCTTCCATATAACGAATAAAAAAATTCATTTTTATATGGAAGAAGCCCGCAAAATCAACGGTAATTCTTAGCTACTAGGAACTTGCACATCATTAGACAAAATTAAATGGGCTACAAAACTGTGTACTCAGAAAAACTATAGCACTTGTGAAAAACAGTTTAAAATTTGGGTGAAAGTTTGTTGCATTATTTTGTAGTCTTTTAAAAAGTTGAGGGGCAAGCAATATCCCTTTGAAATGGGGGTGCTATTGTATTGGCCAATACTGTGAATAAGTACAAGCACACACGCATGCGATTTACGAGACATGCGGCAGGTGGCAGTGGGCGCCCATTCGATGTATTGGTGTTCTGAATGCATACAAATTGGCATGATGGTAAGTACCCAGTGGGAAAGGGTCCAGTATCGCATCGCCCTTTTATCATAACACAGTGCATGCCCTAGAAAGTGATGTATCAGGTATCGCTTTAAAAATCTATAAATAAGTAGAAACAACAAAATAGGAAAGAAGCATTTCGTTCCAAATGATGACAAGAAGATAGTCGAATATATTTTCATTTCTAGTATTACAACCTCTCTAGATTGGCAAAATCTTACACTGTAAAGTTTCCCAACAATACGACTTTGAATCTTCCGAGTACAAATGAACCCATTCCCGTACATACATATGAATGTACAGTGTGCCGTTGAGAATTTTCAGAAAGTCACAAAAAAGGGGTAATTGACGAAAAAAGGGTCAGAATATTATTTTTGCTTTTCTTTACTAGTAAAAGAATAAATCCGTTAAATTTGAAAAGAAAATAGCGGGACAAGCTTTGCACAAAACAGGGTTGCAAGCATAACCATAAATCTAGTTGCTGCAAGGGAAAAGTTGCGATTACTTTAAAAGTACCAAATACTGGAATTAAGATCAACTTAAAAAATTATGTATATATCATTCATTTTTTCAAAATTAATTTTATCAGTTCAATTAATATGTAGTTCTTGAGTTCCATTCTTAACCTAAGAAACTGTGTACCAACGTTTGAAAGCATTGGGTTAGAAGAGCAAACTTGTTCAATAATATCAAGCAGCTTCAGAAAGTACTTCCAAAAATGGTAATGTAACAGCCCGCTCTTGAAACGTTTATAACTCCTAAACAACAGGAGTTGCAATGTATTTTAAGTATATGTATATTAAATAATGCAAATTCGGTTTGTATGGGAGGTGCCACACCCCTTTATTTATCGAGTTTTTTTTCTGAAGGTTAAAAAAGGTTGCCAACTGTTTAAAAGGTTAAATTCAAACTATTCAATAATTTAAATGATTTATAGCAATATGGGTATCAATCGAAATGGTTTTGAAAGGGCTTCATTTCAAAACTACCTGTAAGGGATTTCCATCTGTTTAAAATCTCAAATTGAGTTCAGGCGATAAGGTAATTGTAAAAGTATGACAAGTGAGTAGTTTAAGAAAGTTTTAGTTTGAAAATATTTTGAAGATGGTTAAACAAATTTTAAACCTCCTATTTATGAATTGATTTTTCTTGAACTAAATTTTATTTAATGTTGCACGTAAATTTTATACACCCAGCGAAGTGGGTGAGGGGGACCTAGTTTTTTATATAGTTCATATTTTTTCTCTTTTTACTTGTATAATAAACATTTCTAAAATAAATGTATATTTTGATTATTTTTTTGTGTTTGTCTTTTTAGTGCCTTCTTTTACCTTTTTCGCGATTATAGTTCCTTTTCCTGCCTATTTCGCTATTTTAGTTCGCCTTTTATAGCCTATTTTGTTATTTGGTTTTGCCTTTTTTAAAGGTTTTTAGGTCTTAAAAATCCGTTCCGTTTTTTTGCCCCCTTTTCATAACCCACTAAACCGCCGAAGAATTTCCTACATGGACGGCGTGAACGCACAAAAAAAGATAAAACTTGCCTTCGCACTCACTTGCACACCCCATAATGTAGGTAGCATGGCTATTATTAAGCTAATTACACACATCAACAAATCATATTAGCGGAGGCAGCAGAAGCTTGGATCCTGGCTGCGCTTGTCCTGAGTTTCAGGTACAAAGCATTTTTTGTTTTGCTTTTTGCGCCGCTGAAGCGTGAAGTTGACATTAGCTGTTAATTATGGGCATACACCCTATTCTCACCCCTCGTACATAGTTACCACTAATGCATATGTACATATATTTCCCAATGGACAAGCATACATACACTAGGCAACAAAGGAAAGTGTACACTTTGTTCTAATATTATATTCACAATTATTTCCGTGAAACATTTTTTGCATTAATTATTTATGAAAATAAAGTACACTATATAAATCCAAGTTTCACACTTTATATGAACTTTACAAAAATTTAAAAACTTTTCATCAAAAATTTCTACTTTTTATCCAGAATTTCTAGAAAATTTTCGAGTTTTCAGTTTTGTAGCCCATTAAATTTTAGTCTAAGTGCAAGTTTCAAACGACTAAAAAATCCCGTTGATTTTTGAGAATTTGTTTTTGGTGACGGATTTTATTGTATATTTTCATAAATAGTTAATGCAAAAAATGTTTCATTAAATAAATTGTGAATATTATATTATAACAAGGTGTACCCTTTCATTTGTCACCTACTGTAATTATCATAACCATACATACATATTGACTTTAATAACGAATGTGCGCAGATATGAATACACATACGATAATGTACATACGTGGGCGTGAAAAATAATGGGATGGACATTGTAACTTTGATTTTTAATTGAATCTAACAGCGAAAAAACCGCTATTGCAGCTGGGAAGCATTCTCTGGCTGTACAATCATCCTCACAAATTGGCCAGCGCAAGTCAGACAATTCTGGGTAAAACAATAATAGCTTTTTCTAATTCACCTTTAAACCCGTTTAGCGGTAAATTTTGGATCGTACTGTTATATGACGTGCACATTGTAAAGTCGTCCAAATACTGTTGGCTTACTGATTTTAAGCTGGTGATGTGAATATTCTTTGTCCTTGGCAGGTACAAATTTCTCTTTACAACGTTTTATTGGTACTTTAGTGGACTTTTAGTGAAATGGAATTGGTAATGGTAGCGGTTATGGTTATGATTATGGTTACGGCAATGATAATGGTAACGGGTAATGGTAAAAGCGATGGTAATGGCAATCATAAATGTAATGTTAGTGGCAATGGTAATAGTGATGTCATTGTTATGGTAATGCAATGACATTGGTTGTTAACTTCAGAGATCGGACTGCCTTGGTCAATATAATAACCGAACAAAATTCTTATTTGGGTTGACGCGCTCACCTTGAAAAGCGATGTCAAACCTCAAAGTATATTTGTGCGATGAAAACATCTTTCCATCGAAACAATTCACCCGGCCCAGAACGATTTGGAGACAAACATTTAAAAAAAACTGTGGAAAGCGAAGATGATATTCCCATCTGAATGACATTGGAAGAACCCATCACATGGCCGTCGCAAAGTTATCTTTTCGAAGAATTTAATTTAAAGATTCGAGAAACTTGGAAGTAAAAGATATATTTTGCGGTTGCATATTTGATAGACAAGTGATTTTAATGAGTTTAAAATTTTTTTTTGTCCATCGGACCAGAGATCGAACTGTGAACATTCGAGTGATGGTTGATCCCACTATCAAGTTCACAGATATCATGCTACCGAAATTATCCTTTGAAAAGCCCTGCAAGGCCAGAATTTCTGAAAGGCACTGATGTAAAGCGATAATATCTATCATTGACAAAGGCTCCCAAGTTTGGTATACCGATGGGTAAAAGATGGAAGATGGGAGTACTGGGGCAAGCGCGCTTGGACCAAGGATCAAGAAAAGTCTGCCCAACCATATTTCAGGCTAAATTCTTCGCAATCAAAATCTGTGTTCGAGAATGTCTTCGGAGAAGGACAAACGGGGCCAGAATAAATATCATGTCGGATAGCCAGGCAGCACTAAAGGTCTTAGACTAATTTAGAACGACATTAAGGCTTGTGGACAGTTGTAAAATTCTTCTGAACAACCTAGGAGCCCATAATAGAGTTACACTGTGGTGGGTCCCTGGACATGAAGGGTTTGAAGGCAACGAAAGGGCCGACTATGTCGCAAAACATAGAGCCCAAACGTGCACATATAGTCCCAAGCCTTTCTGCGGTACGTCTATAAATAATATAGAATGAGCTACATTTGTTTTCATAAATAATTATGCCAAAAAATTTGCATGAAAATAAAATAATTGTGAATATTATATTAGAAGAAAGTGTAAACTTTCATTTGTCGCCTAGTGTAGATGGGTCACCCTATACTGATATTAGTAGCGATGCGCTAGTTGCCAAAAGTTTTTAATTAATTGAAAGTATTTCCTGTCAAATTGAAATATAGAACATTTGATTATTTTTTCGTTATTAAGGTTAGTATTCTGTTCACAGCCGTGAAATTTTTCCAGCAACACATATTGTTTTCACATGAAATTTTGACGCACCAAAAAGTAAAGTATAAAAAAATCAAGAATAATAAATCTCCAATCAAACTGCTTTGTGTAGATCAGGGGCGTCTCTTTTAGACGATTTTGGAGGCTGTTTTAATATATCGTATTTTATTATACTTCCTAGGTTTTCCACATTGTGTTAAGTTGACAGAATGAAGTCAAATATATTTTTTGCAACTAAACAATTCTTCAAGGTGCTCGCGCATTTCTTTTACTTCAGTAAGAAAATTATTTGCAACGGCCANATCAGGGGCGTCTCTTTTAGACGATTTTGGAGGCTGTTTTAATATATCGTATTTTATTATACTTCCTAGGTTTTCCACATTGTGTTAAGTTGACAGAATGAAGTCAAATATATTTTTTGCAACTAAACAATTCTTCAAGGTGCTCTGTTCACAGTTTTACTTCAGTAAGAAAATTATTTGCAACGGCCATAAAGTTCCACACAGAGCAAAGACTAGCTAATATAATAGAGTATGGTTTTTACTGAATAAGAAAATGAATATGACAACAATAAGGAATCGCCTCCACCTCCGTCCATGAATAATTCAATACGATGGTCTTTTATATCTTTTTCTTAGAAGTCATACTTTTTTCGTACAGTTTTACTTAGTTCAAAAATTTCGTTAGCTTTCTAGCAAAACTAGGGGATTTAGTATCAAAACAGAAGCTAGAAATTGAACATAAGCTAGGCACACCCGCCAAACATACCTTTTAGATCTGCATATAATATGTTAGTGTATGGCCGAGCTTCTCCTCCGATTCGTGGCGTACGCCTTGATGTTGTCACACAATAGAGGAGGGACCTACAGTTTTACGCCGACTCCGAACGGCGATTGAATTTGCTGTTTTTCATGGAAGAAATACACTCGGAGGTTTTGCTACTGCCTGCCGAGGGGCGACCGCTATTAGAAAAAAAAAACTATTTTGTTTATTTTATTTTTTGATGTTCGGAAACTGGGCTTTATTAACCCAGGCCCTGCGGAATGGTAGCGCGCACTGCTAACCATAGCGGTTGCTAATTGTTAGTTTTTGAAAATTTTTAAATCTTCTTTGTTCATTTGCAATCATATTTGTTGCGTATACCGTTATGTCATTAGTTGACTTACTAAATTGTTTATAAAACTGTTAAAAACGAGCCATTCTCTTGGGGTGTTCGAACCAGTCATATGATAATAAGTAATCATTCGCAATTTCCTTGTACGTGAAATAAAGTTTTACGACCGGTTGGGCTAAGGTTTAACCCTTTAGCACCCCTTTGTGCTCGCCGCTACTAAATTCTATGAACTGTCAGTTTTCACAAAATTTAAAATGTAAATGTATATTTTAAATTGCCATGAAAATTGTGTTGCTAGCTTCATGTTGCCAACATGTTGCAAGTTTTTTCACAGCGTGAACAGAATACTACTTTGCTGAGAAAATGTTGTGGAATTTCACACTTATTTCACAGAAAGAATTTTTATATGCAATTTGACAGCTTTTTCACGTGAAACAGGAACAGAATAGTATGCTTTAATAAAATCAATAGCTATATATATATACATAGGTATGTATGTATGTACAGTATCGATCATATCAATAGCACGCCCATTTCAAAGTGATATGGTTTGCCACTTACTGCCTAGCCAGAATGGTGAGGCTGTGGTATGTAGCAAGAGCTGTCAAATGTTAAAACATTCTAAATGCTCTAAACTTCCCAGAATATGTAGCTGTGGTTATGGTTATTTCTGATGTAGCTGATGTAGCTAGCGAAAGAGCTTGTTTAGCCAGTTAAGTTTATGTATTTATTTTTAGGAATTTTCAATTAAAATGAAGTTCATTCTCAAACAAAACCCATATGAACCCAAGTTACAACTTTTGAAGAAGAGAACTACAAAAAATGCTAAAAATTTTCACCCAAATTTCAAACTTTTTTCTAGAAGAGCAAGTCCAACTTAAATCTTTAAAATATCCGCGTTTCTTATTTAATCGAAATGTAAAGACTAAACACACAAACACCCACACGCCCAACATCCCCTCTGCAAAACTTGTGCGACCTTACAACAAGCCATCTATCTGCCAACAACCCATCGAGAATTAAAATGAAAAAGGGAAAGTTAAAAGGAGCAGAACAAAAACAGAGCAAATGGTTGAGATGAGTTTTTCAAGCAATTTGACGCAGTAGTATCGACAACCAGCTAAGCAGTTTAAGCATGAATAACACAAAAGCGCCACCAACACCAAAAACAGAAATAGCAGCAAAAGCGAAAGCTCTAACGTCAGCGACATTAACGCCATTCAACTCAAGTATCATTGCGTTAGGATGACGCACGGTGATGCTGTTCAACCAGGATGGGCGACAATTTGAAACATGACCAATAGTAAATATTGGCATAAGCTTAGTTATAGTAGGACTACTACTTTACCACCATTTTTACGACCGGCTTTAGAGAGGTGCAGAAATGGCTGCAACGTTTATGGATTGTTGGTCAGTGGCAAAAACCGTAGGTAAGTGTAGACGGTTTAGGAAATCGCCTGAGCAAAAAATGGGAGATGGTTGTGCTCTGCAGTATTGTACGAATACCATCGTAGTTTAGAGCTGGTGAGGGCACAGTATTGTTTACTGCTGGGTTTATCTACGTGCATTTAATAACTTTGGAAATGGCGGCCAAAGACGCCAAATGTATTAAAGAGAAATTTTATTGAACCTCTGGCCAAGCGCAAGTTCATTTCTGCTGAGTAAAAAGTTTCAGCAAAAACATAGTTTGCTTGCAAATTTCTAAGTATGCGATCAAGGTTATTTATGTAGGTTTGTGCGTGTACACGGTTCAAGCAAGGTATATTCTGTCGTATATTCTGTCTAATCTTATTCTATATGATTAACTTTTGTGTACCCGTAATTCGTAATATATACACAGGACCAGTTATAAACATATTTCACTAAGTTAAAGTCTGTTAAAATCGTAGGATTGAAAGGGCTTTCGAAATTGTATAAGCCGGGCCCGAATCACGCCATCTTTGATCGAATGAAAGTCGATTCGAAATTTTATTTTGAGATTACGTGACTCGATAACAGGTCCGCTTTTTCAATGTAAATTGTATTGGAGAGAAAAATGCTGTAATTTTTTTTTCATTCGGTTCGAAAGGAAAAGTCTATCGATCACGGATATCACATATCGACACCTGGGCTCGAATCGTAACATACGTTATCGTATTACTCGTCACGTAAAAACATATTTTTCGCATTATGACATACGTGAAGGTACTCTTTGTCTCATTCAGCTTATACTGCCTGACGTATCACGTAATTTTCTTTCGTATCGCTTTCGATCCGTGCACGGATGTTACGATTCGAGCCCTGAGTGGAAGATCGACCTATCTCGGCAGCCAGTTTGAAAACCCCCTTATCTCAGAAAACTTTTCAAGAACGCCCTATTTCAGAATTTTATTGAAAAACACCCTATCTCAGAATTCGGTTCAAAAATGTCTTCGCGCCGTCACACTTGTATTTGTTTTACACTCTTACATTTTTGGTGAGCGTCTAAATGTCAAACCAATAGAGTGACCTATAATATTAAGTCGCCTTCGGAGGGGCAATTTTTATTTATTGCAGAAATATACTCGAAGGTTTGCCATTGCTTGCCGAGTAGGGCGGCCGCTGTTAGAAGAAACCCTCTAATCCTTTCGGCTGCGGCGTCCGCCAAACTATTAAATAACGTTGATTAGATGTTTTTTGAAAAAAGAACACCCTTTAACACAAAACAAAAGAATTTACAAAAAAAAAATCTTTTATTTTTTAATTTTTCCCCTGTTAAAGTTTACATTTTTTTCATTCACAATGCAAACTTAAAAGGAAAATTTCTTGCGAAATTACCTTATCTATAGTAAACAGGGCCATAATCTACGACATAAAATTAAATTCACGCGTTTTGGCGTTTTTTGAGTCATTTTAGCGCCCCTACAGCGTTATAAAAATTATTATACAGAATAAACTTTTCTAAGGATTGGACGAGTCGTATAACTGGTCGAGTAGACAAAAATTGCAGACTCAGGACTGAAGCCCATTACGGATAGGTTCCTGACATCATAGGCCTACTCACGGAGTTGTAACAAAACAGAAAAATGTTAGCAGTTATACCATGAGGATTAGAAAACTTGAAAAATTCTTAGGAGGCTTGTCATTATGAACCGAACCGAACATTTTTTTGGAGTGGTTTTCGGTTCGGTTTTGGCATTCTAAAATAAAAACAGTTTGGCTCGTGGATAAAAAAAAATTAGTAGTGGAATTTTCCCATTTTTCGCGTTATATTGTGTTAACGAATTTTAACAGTTAAACAAAATTGGAAAAATTTCTGAAGTAATTTTTATGCGAATAAAATCTTTTGATTTTCTTCTATGATCTTTTAAATTGGTAATTTGAAACATATTCGGAAACTAAGTATTTTGAAAAATAATCGTGCAAATACTCGTAAAAGTTGTCATGGTATTTTTAGCGTCAAAACTTAGAAAGTTTCGGCAAGAAATTTCCTTTCAATACTTGTTTCTTAAATTATTATTTTGGAATTTTCTGTTCACAACGATTTTGTGAAAAGTTTANCTCGTAAAAGTTGTCATGGTATTTTTAGCGTCAAAACTTAGAAAGTTTCGACAAGAAATTTCCTTTCAATACTTGTTTCTTAAATTATTATTTTGGAATTTTCTGTTCACAACGATTTTGTGAAAAGTTTTTCTAAATTGTTTTTAGAAAAAACTAATGGGAAAAACTTGAAAAAAATTAGAACAAATAAAAAGTCAAATTATTAAAAAATTATTTTCGAAAACTTGTTTGGCTTAGTTTATCTAAAAAGTTTTTTTTGCAAATTTTTCTGATTTATTTTTAGAAATTTTTTTTGAAAGTTTGACAAAATGAGATCAAAAATAAAATACGTACAGTGGGCGTCAAAAATAAGCATACCCTAACGTTTTGACGATTTTATTTATTTATATTTTCCATAATAAATATTTCTTATGTTTTAATCAAAAATATAATTCATTTAACAACAAAAACCACACAATAATTTTTTTTATTTCATACTGAATTCGAGAAAATTTAAAAAATGTCATCGAAATTTTCAACTTTTCAATTCGATTTTCGTAACCCATTAAAGTGGAAGCTTTCCTAGAAATTACCGTTGGTTTTTGATCTTTTTACGCTGAGGGTGTTGCGTACCTCTTTGATATAAAAAAGATTATACGGAGGAAAAAGCGCAAGACCCAAAGCAAAATAAATTCTTAAAATATTTGTTCAACGATTTGATAGGTGCACTTTATTGTAATAAAATTTAATGGGCTACAAAACTCATACAAAACGCATAATCAAAATTTTTCTAAGAAATCGAATTAAAATGTTGAAAATTTCGATGAAATTCCTTGCATTTTCCCGAGTTCTTTATCAAATTTAAAAAAAAATACTCGTATGGTTTTTGTTGTTAAATGAAATATATTTTTTTTATTAAAAAATAAGAAAAATTTAGTATGGAAAATATAAATACATAAATAAAATCTTTAAAGCTTCAGGGTATACTTGTTTTTAACGCCCACTGTATATTAAAATTTTGTTGGAAAACTTGTACGTCTTAATTTATATAAAAAAGTTAATTTTTGCAAATTTGGAAATAATGCAATTTACATAAAGTTTTTCTGCAAAACTAGTTTGCATCCTTGGTAAGTACCCTAAGAGATTTTAATATTTTAATAATTTAAATATTTACTTTGCAAAGTTAAATTACAAGACATGAATAAGATCCACGGACAAGGTTAGCATAAAAGTTATTTCATGCGCCATACTTAAATCTTTGAGCGCATTCACATCACCACTGCGATTTCATTTCACTCGCTTCCAGCCATTATATCTAGCAATGCAAGTTGTAGAGCAATTACTGTATTTAAGTATCACTCTTTCGCTTATGCAGACAGCCAGATATTGCTGACACAGAGAAAATTGTGCTTTTCTAACGAATGAAATTAGTTAAATTAAAATTATTAAAATCACTTTATCACTTTTTATTTGCATTTTAATACAATAATGACACAAAGCAAATATGTATGTAGCAAGAGTTTGTGGTTAGAGCAAATAAGTTTTCTAACTAAATTTCAACGACTTTATTATTCGATAAAATGAAAGCTAATAAAAACTAGTTTGCATATGACATAACGCCAGTGCACACAAAATAATGTGTTTAACGTGCAAATATTCATTTATTTGTTTAATTAAATGAAAGTTGCTAAAGAGCAAAGCTTGTTTTCGTATCTCGAGTATAATGCAAATGAATGACGACAGAATTAATTATGCATTTACATTTTTTTTTGGCAAGTCATAGGAACTTAAAGATTAAAAAATGTTGCGAATCAAGAGCCATTGTGTTAATACCCTGTAGGAAATAAAACTACTTTAAAAGCAATTTAAAAAGTACTTTTTTACCAACTATAAGTGGTTGGAGTTCTTCCTTTTTTCATATAAGCAACTACCCAGTCGGAAACAAGTGACTTTTTTTAAAATCAAACTAATTGAAAAACTACTTTGAATCAAGTGAAGTGAGTAAATGTTTCGAATTTTGATACCCTTTTTACCAAAAGAAACAATTTGTGTCTTGGATGTATGAAAAAGCATCTGTGAAGTGCAGACCTAAAGCGTATTTAAATGAAACATAGTGACTTTAAAGTGTTTTAATCCAGATGCATTTTAAAGTAGTTGGAATCAAATGCAGAGTCGGACAATCGGCTTGCTGCTTGCACACAATTCAAACTGAACATTTGAAAGCACACTTACATGTCTGGCTGTGGCTGAGCGTGCAGAGGTGCTTGCTGTTATTTGTTAGCTTCCAGAAGGTGCGGGTTCAAATCCCATCAGAGGCAAAATGTTGAAATGAATTTTTTTTTTTTGGCTTCGAAATATGAAAAAGCATTTGTGAAGTGCAGAACGAATGCGTATTCAAACGAAAAATACTGACATTGAAGTTCTTTAAACCAAATGCATTTTAAACTAGTTGAAATAAAATGCAGAGTCGGATAATTGACCTGCTCCTAGGACATGGCCATGTTAATAAAGTTAGTTGCTTATATGAAAAAAGGAAGAACTCCAACCACTTATAGTTGGTAAAAAAGTACTTTTTAAATTGCTTTTAAAGTAGTTTTATTTCCTACAGGGTAACTTCTTCGGAGATATGATCTGTCAAAGTTTGCACTTTTTCGTGATTCTGACTAATCATGTACTTCTTCAAATCGTTATATCTCGGGTTCTGCTCATCGTAGAGACTTCATCTTAACGTCGTTTCAAAGCTAAAGAAACGGGCATATATATGATGGTCAAGATTGTCCTAAAGCTAACTTAGCTATTAACAGCTGAACTTGTTTAAGTTTATTTGTATAGTGAAGACCAGTAAATTAGGGATTTAAAATTATACCACCGTAATCCTTGTTTAATTTCTTTAAAAAACGTGGTTCAAAAAAATTGGTGGTTTTTCAAGAACTATTTTTTAAATATTTTTCTTTATGACGAGATGGTTTATTTTGTAAGAATTTTTTGTAATTTAATTTCGAAAGCTTATGATGAGATATATTTAGTAAGGTGTTAAACATCGGAGTTTTGCGAAATCCACAATAAAGTCTAAATTTATGACCTTTGGTTTCAATATAGCCACGCCCATTTCTGGAATATTCTTCGCGCTGAAAGCATTTTACCCAAAGATATAAGAGCTCACTTCAGTGATGTTGACGATTTAATATCGAATGGGAAAAAAATATTTTAAAAATTGGCTGAATCATTGGCCTGTTCAGCCCATCTTGTGGAGACTGCTATTACTACCATTCAAGGTGTGCAGGGTGAACTCGGGCAAAACAATCTAGGAAAAATTGGATACCATTCTACAAAAAATATGGGGTTTAAGGAACTTAAGGGAATATTTGGTGTGCTATTTAAGTAGCCAAATGACCGCAAGTGACAGCTGTTAAGCAGGGATAACACGACTTGTACATTTCTACAGATTTGTACATTTTGGCAGTTGCAGACTGGTGTTGTCTGGAAATTCTTTTATTGAGCTGAACTCAAATTTCTAAATAACACCACTATGTGACTGCCAAAATATACAAATGTACAAATCGTGTTGTCCCTGCTTAATTGCTATAATTTCAATGAACTAGCTTGCTTCAAGTATGGAAAGGTTTAACTTTGAAAATTTTAAATAACTATTATCTTGTTTGCCAATAAAGCCCTGAACAAAGCAAATTAAAAAACAATTATTGAAAACAAATATATATTTTTAATTTATCGTAAATGAATTTTTTACTTTTTATATTAAGTCCTTAATTTTTTTTTTTAATTTTAAAATTTTAGGTTTTTATATTTTTAATAAAAAATTACAATATATCCTTGTGTTTATTATAAACTTGTAATAAAATATGAAATGTATATACACAAAAAAAAATAAAAAAAGCAAAATATATAATAATAAAAAAATATTGTTTGTTTTTAGAGCATATTTTTGAGTTTTTAGTGCATATTTTTGATTCTTTAGTGCACATCATATGCGCATAGTTTCGATTCTGTAGTGCATAAAAATCCGGGCCCTAATTACGTGTATTGGGTTTTAAATATTGTGGTTTTTTTCTCATGAGCCACAAAATTAAATTAAAGAATATTGCAATATATGTACCTATGCATAGTACTATAAAAAAAACGTATAAATTTAATAAATTTATTGGCAAGCATTAATTTTCTTGGAAATTCATCACCATTTACATTTATAATACTGGCGTCAATAACACATACAGCAAACTGAAAATATGGATAAATAATGACGTACGCATTTATAAGATGGATGGCAAGCATAAAAAGTGCAAATGTTGACAGCGAAATCCTTTTCCACAAAACATAAATAAAAGGCAAGTAAACGCCACAAAACAATGTGTATTCAAGGACATAATAAATTTCTATTCAATTTCACGAAAGTCATTTAAGTGAAAAATGATTTTAATTTTTCAAATTTCATATGGAAATTTACAGAAAATAACAAAATCATTTTCCATTTAAATTGCTGGCGAAACCGGCTGTAAGTCTGCAAGTAAACAAGGACAATTGATGGATTGCAATTTCAATAAGGAAAATAAACAGAAATTTGTGCTTTCTAACAATAATGAGTGGGTTAAAAACAATACAATTACTAACATATAAGTACATACATATCAACACCTGAAATGCAAAAAGACGTAGCAAACATCATCGTTCAAATGCAAAAAGTCATAACTAATAAAAAATCCAAAATTCACTTCTTGATTTATATATATGATGGATTTCATCGAATTAAACTCCCCACAAAAAAAAATGGCAAAAATGCGTGATTCTCGCAATTTACTCAAATTTAAAGGGTGTATGAAATACATGTCGATAGGTGGGTCTTGTTAAAAGCACACACACAAAACAAATTTAAAATGACTCATAATTAATCGTTCTTTCGGGACTATTTTTTTTTCTTAGAGTTTTCGGGTCTTTGCAGGCTCAAGGGAACTTTAAAAATGTGTTATTTTGTATTAAATGTATTTTCGTTACGTCTCTGCTTAAAGAATCAGTATAGCAAGTCGCGGATGCTTTTGGTTAGGCTTCTATACACTAGATAAAATAATCGAGCAAAATGGGATTTTATCTGGACTTGCTGGACATAGCAGCCAGCAGTGAATTTCTGGCAGGGATTTCTCCCATAAATCTACATAGTAAACGTTCATTTTAATATTAAACTTTGAACTTTAGTCACCTGGAGTAGCTCTCTGGACTACCGTTGCCGTAATTGCGTCAGAATAAATTATCGCTCGTAATTATCTGTTCCGGTATTATTTATTCGGCTAGAACTTGCTGATTTAAATTTAATTTAAATACACAGCTCAGTTGGCCAATGCACTCCTGCCTAGGTATGTACCTTATATGTATGTACATATATCAGAAAATAATTTCCGCAATAAGTAATTCCTTGATTGGCCTTTAGTATGTCAATGTTCAGGAACATTTTAGCTACCGTATCAATCATAATTAAGCCGATTAATTAAAAAGATATGCTCTAATGTTACTCTGCTGGTTGCCACTAGTGAAGTAATAAACTAGGATGCAATTAACTCCTGCTGCTGACATTCGACGCCACTGAAAGACATTAACTTATATTTTAATTAGCTTACAAAAAGCAACACCGACAAACTATGAAGCAAAAAAGCAAAGAAGAAACGCCAAATACATAGATCCCATAAGCTATGAAAGCTATGCTGGCTGCGAAATAAGTAGGCGGCAGTCAACGTCGTATGTTAATGCCTTTATGAAAATCCCATACAAATGTGCCCGCCTGACCCAGATCTCATTTGCATCCTGTTACGATTTGTGTGTGTGTGTGTGTGTGTATAGTTCTTGTACTTTAGCAATGTTTTCATTGCTGACAGCTGGGCCACAAAAGTACTAATTAAAGATTTTGCACTGAAATTAGTCAGCAAGTTCACTGCGAAATGAACACAAGGCAAACACAAGAAAAGAAAAACAACAGGACAGTACAGAAAAAGTACACAGCCTGTGGTGTGGAAACCACGCGTAAGCTACCGGGGCGTATGAGCAACATTATAGCGCCGACTTTGTGGGGAATGTGTTAGACATAGTGCAAATCTAATNAAAATGCGCTTCGCCAGTTTAGTTGGCTCGAAAAATGTGGCATTCACAGTTCTTGGACCTTCTCTATAAATATACGTTCTCTGCCATAGTGCAAAACTAATAAAAAAAAAACAAGACGCTTATGAGTGTAGGCCACTCGGCCAAAGGGCCGAGTAAAAGTAGCCAACAGATGTTGTTAACACCCACATATTTGAGGGTTATTTGGTTTTGTTTTCTCTCTTTTATTTGACCATTAAAGGCAACTGCAATTACGTACACACTCTTCAAAAAAGGCAAAAGGCACGGCTCAAAAAATAATTTAGGTCGATTTTTTACAAACATAAATACATACATTCATAGGAGTTGTCCCTGAATAATTCAGTGAGAGGGTAGACCAGGATATTTGCATGTGTGTATTTATAAAAAATATATTTACTGGATCAAAAAGTAGGGGGGTAGGTACTGTGGCCAATAGTAATCATCTATTAGGTTGGTTTTCCTCTGCTCCTATGGATTCGAAAATTGTCGCTAACTGGTTACAGAATAGCACCACTGTTTTTGTACAAATTTCGTCGAGGCTGTACGATTCCGGATCTCTTTTGAAGAGGATGTGCGCTATGTATGTATGTACTTACATACATTATTGACCAATACAATAGCACCCCCATTTCAAATTGATATTGTTTCCCACGGATGTTTGTTTATTTATTTTTAGGAATTTTCAAATTAATACAGTTAATTCTTTAACAAAACTCATTTAAAACCACGTTTACANATTTCAAATTGATATTGTTTCCCACGGATGTTTGTTTATTTATTTTTAGGAATTTTCAAATTAATACAGTTAATTCTTTAACAAAACTCATTTAAAACCACTTTGTAGAAAACTACAAAAAAATGTTACAAATTTTCACCAATATTTCAAACTTTTTTTTAAGAACTATTCAATTTTTTGAGTACACAGTTTTGTAGCCCATTCAATTTTAGCCAAAATGTGCAAGTTTCAAGTGGCTAAAAATTACCGTTGATTTTTTATAATTTTTTTTCGCCGAAGGTGTTGTAGGTTTCTTTTATTAAAAATAAATTGTGTTTATTTAGAGGTCGCTCAAATAGCCCGAGAGCCCGCGACATATTTTTTTAAGGACTTCGAAATTTGAAAAATATGATTACTTTAAAAAAATTATTTAAAAAATGGAATGCAATGTAGAAAAATATTTAGTATGGGTATCAAATTAAAGAGAAAATTCTGTAGAGTTAAGCAGAGGTGGTGCATAAGGAAATGCAAATGTCCTTTATAATTGTATACATGAATAGCATTGAAATTTTGTTAAATCTACTTATTTTTGAAAAAAAAAATTAGTTTAAAGGACTAATTACTATGCATATCCTCGAAGTAACTTTATAAGCTTAAAAAACTAAAATTAATTAAAAGGCATTTTCGATACCTATTCGTCCTTGTGTACCAAAAATTTTATTTTTTTAATTCTACAGAATTTTCTATTTATTTTCTATTTGGCTTATAATTTCATGAGTATATTGACTGCTTCGTGAGTTCCGATGGCTTTTTGGTTTGGTCGCGCAGTAAATTTTAGTGCAATATATACTGTGGTGTAATGTGCAAGCTTTATGTGGCCCACAGATTTTCGTTGATTTTTGAAAATTTATTTTTGCTGACCGTTTGACCAGTTATTTTCCAAATAGCATCATAAACGGTTCACGTGGTCCAAATTTATCCGGTAACATACATAAAAAATATGCCTACAAGTTTATAACCTCTTCCAAGGCATATTAAGCCAGTAGTATCAGCAGAGCAGCTGTTTTGATATTTCTCAAACTATTTGGACTCTAAACTGTCAAATATTTTAAATTTTTTTGGGCCCTGCACAGTATGTATTGATGCTCCTGGAATGAAACAAATTTACAAAGAAAGTCGCAGCAATTCTAAAATTTTGTATTTCCAATTTCTTATTACAATTTTTGTTTATATGTATTTCACATCGCCCACTAAGATATAAAAAAAAATGTAGACTATTTTTTGACACTTTCGATACCAGAAGCAACAACAAAATATATGTAAATGTGGTTTTTGCTCTGATGCGACTACCTCTTTGATACGTCTTGACCTTTTTTTGAAGTCGATTAAAAATAAAGAAAGTTACAATATAATCATAAAAAATTTAGTTTTCAAAATTATAAGGCAAATTGACAGTAATATTAACTTTCTCTTATTTGCCTTCGTGTGAACTATATTTAAAAAATAAATTTTTTAATCTACGAAATTCTACTTCATAAAAAAGAGTGGTGGCAAGTTATGCACATCCGCCAGCGTAATATATTCCTCATATTCGCATTATCAGATTTTTTCGCAAACATCTTGTTCGCAGTTATTTCATAATATTCGTTTTTGTTTGTCACTTATCATCTGTTCATTCGGTAAATATGCCAATTTGCGACATAAAAGTAAACACATTCAAAAACTTACTTGGCAACGCCCAATAATAAAGCAACACAATTTTCGTGGGAGAGCTGAGGGAGCGTCAAGAAGAAAATACAAAAGGAAATGAAAGTGCTAAATGTTTTACACATTTCAGTGGAAGTCAAAGCCGGCAGTAGCTGTAACGAAAGATTCTCAGCGGCTTAATTTAATACTGCGCTTCATTTTCTATTTATAAGTATGGATGTGCTATGTAAATGTATATGTTAAGGTGAACCGCAATATTTTACCTGCTTTTACTATGCTGAAGCAAATGAACATTGTTTTTGTTTTATAAAGGCCTATTTTTGGCCTTTATCACTTAGAGAAAAGTACTTATTTATCAGATACAATAAATAAAGCCGCTTTAAATATACTTAATACAAGGAGAAAAGTTGTTTACTTAAAGTTAGACAAATGTTTTCTTAATCGTGAAATAGTAAATAATTCGAGAAATATTCAAATTTGCTTTAGTTTTCACTGAGTTCAAGAAAAACACGTTACTGAAAATAAGCAAACGGTTTTCTTCTTTACTTACAAACAACAACGTAGCATAAGTATCCGTAAGCGTGCGTTTGACATTTACGCTTAGAAGTCAAAATTCATTCTTACGTTTTCAAGCGTTGCTATGTAGGTGCTGACTTTGTATAAAAAAAGACAAGAAAATTAAAAACTGTATAGGGTTGTTCGAATGAATAGCCGTCTTAATCACCAGTTCCGAGTCCATTCGATTGCTGGGTATGAGGCCTTATGCTGGACAAAACGGGGAGTATAAAGGACTCAAAATGGAGCAAATTAGCCAATGGTTACAAAATATATGGAATAAATCAACCGACGAAGACTTGTGTGCCCGCTTGCGCTTTTCTATCAAAGTGTTTACCGCTGAAAACGCCAAATAAGGGTTAAAATTTAAAAACTAAGTAATAAAATTAAAATTAAATTAAAATCTGTGGAAAATTAATAATAAAATACTTTTTTCGCAAAATCTATAAAGGATCCTTTTATTAAAAAAAAAACCGTGTGATTGTTGTTATTTTACACCCTGTATATAAAGCGACATTTGCTTTTTAGCTCAGCTATGNGTGGAAAATTAATAATAAAATACTTTTTTCGCAAAATCTATAAAGGATCCCTTTATTAAAAAAAAAACCGTGCGATTGTTGTTATTTTACACCCTGTAAGCGACATTTGCTTTTTAGCTCAGCTATACATATTTAGCGTTGCATGAGAGTTGTCACATAAGGAATCTGTTAAATGAGCTTTGCGTGTAAGCGGTTACCCAACACATAGCACTTCACATGTAGGNACATAAGGAATCTGTTAAATGAGCTTTGCGTGTAAGCGGTTACCAACGCATAGCACTTCACATGTAGAAGTCTGTTGGGTTATAGCAGTGCACGGTGTCGGTAACGTCGATAACGATGTTTAACCGATGATTAGTGTCAACCAGGCTTTGAGCAACCGGCCCTTAATTGCTTTCCTCAAAAACGTCGGCAATGGCGTCACGTGAGGACTACCGCTTCTGGTTATGAGATCGCAGGTTCGAACCCGCTTGGAAATGCTTAAAGTTAAGTAAATCAATGATTTCAATTTAAATTAAAATTAACATTGTAAAATTAATTTTATGTGAAAAAAAAACCTAAATTGTCAAATAAACCATAAAACCATAAAAATTAAAAAATATATATATTTTTTTCATGGCAATAAATCTAATCGGTACCGTAGTTTTCGAGTCTATAAACGACATAGCGACGGACATGCACCTCCTTTTAAATATGTATTAAGAAGAAGAAGAATATTGCACTACAAACAATAACAATGTCTCTGGCAATAAAACGTCTTCTCTGCATGTGAATTAATCGAAGTTGGAAATATACATATATGCTGCAGTAGATAACTCTTATCCGAACGCTACTGCACATACTTTCGTACATATGTTCATATCTACATATGTAAATATGTACGCACATAATAAATTTATGGCCAATTTGTATTCGCACTAAATTGTCGGCAGCGTGCTCTGTATTTTTATGGAAATTCTAATAACAAATGTATTCAAGCATGAAATTCTATCCAATTCAGAAACTCGTGCTCTAAAAACATATGCAAGAAGTTGATCAAATTTACATGCATACTTACATTCCTACATATACCTACACTGGCGGTCAAAACTGGATGAATGGTTGTTTTTACTACATATTACCAATGTTTTTCAAGCTAATTTTTTTTTATTTTTTTTATAACAATATTGTTTATACCTTAATTATTAATTAATTAATTTCTTGTGGAAGAAAACATTTAAAAAAATTAACGTCAGTTTTTCTAAATTATACAAACAAAAATTATTATAAAATCAATGCGATATTTTCGCCGTTAAAAACTTGTATTTATTTTACTAAAATTTTATAAACCATGTTAATGCAACCCAAAAAATTTTCTGAAAATTCAGATTAAAAAGTTCAAAATTTTGATGAAAATTTGTGGAATTTTTCTAAATTCTGTTTGCAAGTTTGATTTTTATGGTTTTGAGTAATGCTATAAAAAATAACAAACAACTTTAAGCTTGAAAAGCATTGTAAACATTAAAAAAAAAACCTTCATTCATACCATGTTGACCGCCAGTGTACATGCACACATAAATGAAAACTACTACATACTTTAATGTTAAAAGAGAATGAAAAACAAATGCAAAATAAACTAAGTAAAGTACAGATACATATTCGCCTACGTAAGTTCAAAAATATTTTGTATTCATAATCCATATTTTATATGCAGTGCGTGCCTGATTACGTGTCGTAGTTGTGGGTTCAATGCCTAGTTCTGCTCGGAAATGCTTTTGTTTGCCATTCAAATATTATAAATGATAGATGACTTACTTACTTACGTGTATATGTACCCAGCTAGCAACATTGCCAGAAATCTGTTAGATATCCGTCAGACTCGTCGGCAAAAAAGTCAGAAATCTGTATGATTTTGGCCGATATCGGTCAGAGAAGCGTATGGAGAGGTTGACAGGAAGTCTAACCGACACGACGTGGGAAATTCTGACTTAATTACCGACGATTCTGACCGATATCTAACAGATGTCTGACCAAATAATCATGGAAGATAAGAATTATTAGACGTGTCTACTCGAAATCGGACATAATTCGATCAGACATATCGGATAAGGAAATAAATATAATTCTCCAGACATTTCGCCCAGAAATATGTACGAAACCTGTAAGACTTGTCTAAATAGTCAACTTTTATTCCGACTTGCCTGATATCAGAAATTGTCTGGCAAATGTGCTAGTTGGGTACATATAATATACATATATGTATGTATTAAATATTTACAAATTTAAATATGAGGGTATGTATGTGAGAAAGAACGCAAGAATTTTGGTTTGATTGTATGTATAAACTTTTTTCAGACAATGGCAACATTCGGATGGAACGTTGAGTAAATATGATTTTCACAATTTTTTCAAAACAAATATTAAAATTAAGTAGATATGTATTTACATACATATACGTATGTACACTAGGGTGGTCCTTAAATGTAGGAAGCCAATTTTTACATCACAATTCCTAAGCTTCAACCCCTTCTGAACTTTGGCCTCTACGCGACACGTCTTAGCAGTCTGCGATCGGGACCAAAATTTATATGTGATGTCTGTGACCGTAGTACTTATTACCGTCTGAGGGCATGAGACTGAATAAAAATCGTCCACCCTAATGTACCCATTTTTAGTATATTGGAAAAAATTTAAGACAGATGGACTAAGAAGTTTTAATGCATATATGTATGTAAGTACTTGCCCCTTGCGACAACATTTGTTTCGGCGTCTGCAGAACTCTCTTAATGTTCCAAACTGGCTTTAAAAGAACCTTTTGTGAATCACAAATGAAATTTGTGCGCTCTGAAGTGCCGGCAATTAGTTTAAAAGTTTCATATTTAGATAGTTTTATATTTTGCCCAAACTAATGAACTGAAAATTTTAAGGGGTTAGGGTTGTAGGAAAAATTGGTTCGAAAATCAATTTTTTTCTGACGCAGATATGAAATTTATAAAAAAAAATCTTATTTTACATACAAAAAGTACATGTAAAAAAATTAAAAAATTATAAAAAGGCAAAGATAAGTAATCTTCTGGTATCCACTTTTCATGAGGTTGAAGAAGATATCTAAACAAAAAGGTGAAAAAATGGTAAACAAAATTTCTCCAAAAGTGGCAGTGGTTTAAAGAACACGCCATGTTTAATTAAATTTATAACTTATGAGCGGTATGAGAATTAACATCCCTAATAGACACTCACCGATTTCAAAGTCGGCATCCCCGCGAAACTGATACGGCTTTGTAAAATTACGTTGAGCAATACCACCAGCTCAGTCAGAATTAGGAAAGACCGCGTTTTCCGACAGGATGACTTCCTTTCGTATGATTTCTTTAATATGATGTTGGGGAACGTAATAACAACTGAACTGCTCAGGAACAATTTTTTAAAAGAGCGTGCAATTACTGACGTATGCCGATGACATCAAAATCATCGGCAGCAAAAACCGCGAAGGCAAGTTGAATAAGGAAGTAAAGCGAATGGATCTGGTGGTAAACGAGACAAGATGAAGTAACTCCCTATCACATCAAACAAGCAGTCAGTTAGTACATTCGCGCCTTGGCACCCGCGTCCTTCTTGACAGTTGTAACTTTGTGAAAGTAGAAAATTACGTTTTTGCCTGGCAACCAGCCTTAGCACCGGTAATAATGTCAGCATCGAAATCCATCCTGCCAACAAGTGCTTCTTTGGACTGAGTAGGCAATTCAGGAGTAAAGTCCTCTCTCGACGTATGAAAACCACACCCGGCTTCACTTGGTATTTCCAGTTGGCACACAAGAGAAACGACTGGCGCGCTATATTGAACTCGGCCAAAATCGCTTAGGCGATTACAGCGCTAAATAAGAAGAAGACCACATATACAGAGATTCAGAGGAATCAAGGTCAAAGGGTATGTAAAAAAAGAGCGCCCTACTTTCGGCAAAAAAAAAGTTATTCGAAATTGCCTTGCAAAAATACTTTAGACTTTTCTTCTGATACGGTCTAATGTACATACATACATATGTATGAAAGAACTGATACAGCGAGCAACGAGAAGGCAAATTATCTAACATCAGCTACAAGTTACTCAATACAACAATAACAACAACAATTATTATAGCAGTCAACAGTTGAGAAAACAAAAAATTAAAAAAAAAAAACAGGAACAAAAATACCCACTATCTGTGCATTGCATGTGTTCACAGCAGCAGCAACAATAACAGCAAAACCAATGAAAGCAACCGTATCGCCTTCGCTGGAGCAGCACCATGCCATGTCATTGTTGATAAGCGGAAGGAAGTTAATTTTGCATAAAAATAGTGAAAGCCATTGCTGTTGATAACAAACTGGCGACTTTATGGTATTCTAATTACTCTTGACATTTGAATGCTTCACTATCCATAAATTTTATGCTTGTTTGTTCAGAACGTATCGAATGGACTTTAAACAAGAGCTTGAGGCTAAAACTACGATATTATGTTTTGTACGCTTTGTGTGCTCCGCATGCACACTGAATGACGTAAAATGTTTGCAATCATTGTTGCTTGTGATGGGCTGTCAAAATGGTTGTGCGGATAGCATATCTTTAGCTGCCGTTTTATGTAGACAAAATACATATGTAAGTACATATCTGAATATTTACTTTGGCAATTTCTTTGGCTAAAGAATGTAGTAAGATTTCTTCAGTTGTGTAGTGTTGTGAGCTATAACTACACCTACTACAGTTTTGACTACTTATTTTTTGCTTTTTTTAAGGTTCATTATTTTTATTTACAAATGCCATAAATTTACATATTTAAATATAAATCTCAGACTTTGTACAAAAATTATAAAAATTCCACAAACTTTTCATCCCAATTTCGAGCATTTTAATTTTAATTTCCAGAACAGTTTTTGATATGCAGTTTTATAGCTTATTAAATTCTAGTAAATTAAAGTGCAAGTTTGAAGTTGCTAAAAAAATCGCATTGATTTTTGATATTTTTTGAAGTGAAACTTCTTAATTGAGTTCGGAGATGGTTGCGTTAAATATTGAACAACATATCATAAAATCTGTATGAAGATGAAGATGAAGATGAAGATGAAGATGAAGATGAAGATGAAGATGAAGATGATGAAGATGATGAAGATGAAGATGAAGATGAAGATGAAGATGAGGATGAAGATGAAGATGAAGATGAAGATGACGATGAAGATGAAGATGAAGATGAAGATGACGATGAAGATGAAGATGAAGATGAAGATGACGATGAAGATGAAGATGAAGATGAAGATGACGATGAAGATGAAGATGAAGATGAAGATGACGATGAAGATGAAGATGAAGATGAAGATGACGATGAAGATGAAGATGAAGATGAAGATGACGATGAAGATGAAGATGAAGATGAAGATGACGATGAAGATGAAGATGAAGATGAAGATGACGATGAAGATGAAGATGAAGATGAAGATGACGATGAAGATGAAGATGAAGATGAAGATGACGATGAAGATGAAGATGAAGATGAAGATGAAGATGAAGATGAAGATGAAGATGAAGATGAAGATGAAGATGAAGATGAAGATAAAAATAAGTAGACTGTTATGATCGACCTGTAATTTTCACTGGCCGAGTCTGATGAACCAACAATATTTTTTAAAGAAAAACTTTCACTGGAAATGGTTAATGGTAGAAATGAACTAACAAACAAGGATCGACTACCATTGATGCAGTTTATTCCAGAAATAGTAATAATATTGAAACAAAACATTTCATATACTTTACTTACCACAATCTACAAGTTAATATTGTAGATATGCATGGTTTATCAGCCATAAATAATAATTAAACTTTGCAGTTGGTTATAAAAAAAAAAATCAAAGGTCGTTAAGAAAAATTTTAAATAAATACATACATATGCTTTTTTATACTAGATAACATGTATGCACATGTGTATGTATATCGCACATTTCTTTCTTTCTGGAATTTCCTCTATTAAGTTTCACTTCTTCCGGGCGTAGGGACTACACGCACTGATTTTTATTTTTTGTTTTGTTTTTTTTTTTGCTGACGGTGTTTTGCAAATCCAAACTTGCACTTGGGGCAAAGACAAAGAAACGATGTTGGCAACATACAAGGCAATTGGCCGGCTGGTTCTAAATTATGCAGCGTCCATGTGGTCGCCGGGGACTAGGAGGACACAGTGGTCGAAACTGCAGCCTAGTCATAACACGGCACTTCAGACTGCGACTGGATGCCTTCTGATGTCGCCCCAACACCACCTACACGACGAGGCCCAGATGTTCCAGATGTTCCACACCAAGGAGCACAATGAGCATAACACAATGTTCTGCAATAGACCGTTCGTTTTTTCAACTTTTTTTTTTTAAAACATATACAGGTTGCCTGGCTGAAAAAGATGTCTATTGATCTAAAATTAAGCTGTACAAAGTTTTATTCTAATATGATAACTTTTGCGCGTTGCATTTGAAATTTTAGAGAACCATGTGCATTCAGAGAAAAAAGGTGTTAACAAATTAGTTGAAAATCGTGAATTTTATAGTCATTTGCTATGTAAAAAATAATCTGAATATGGTTAAAAATAAAAAAGTAGAATAGGTTCTAAGAATTTGCGAAGTTATCGTTTGTTTTTCAAATCGAGAAAACAGCATTTTCAATTTTTTCAAATAGGAAGTTTCTGCGGGATAAATTTATACTTGTAAATATTTATTTATTTATTTAATCAAATGGAATAAAATCCTTACTGACTATAAAACAAGAGAGCTTTTACACTACCTAAAATAATTAGGTAGGACAAAACGAACTGTTCCAAATGAGAGAGACGGATCATATTCAGAGAGCTCATTTACCTCAGAAAGGGTTCTGAACAAAGGCGAGAATTTTACATAGTTAGTTTTTGGAAATCCCAGGTAGAATAAAGAAACACGACGCAGATTGAGAGACGGAACGTTTAATGCTAACTTATCCAAAAGATTAGGACAATCGACTGTGCCCTCCAATATTTTGGCCACAAAATAGGCTACGAGGAAAGAACGCAGTATTTAACGAACTTAAATTAAGAAGTTGACAACGAGAAGTATACGGAGGTATAGGCTCAGAAAATTTTAGAGAACGCAAAATAAAAACTATTTTACTAAAGTTACATAAACCTTCAAGCTTTTTCCAGAGTTGGCGTTTTTTTTCCTCTCATATGAGAGAAATCCTCAGAATTTTTAATTACTTTTAAGTCACTGTATAATTATTTTAATAGATAAATATTAAGCCAATTTGACGACGGGTTTTGTTTGACGTTTTTTAGTATATCTGACAAACAAGAAGAAGACAAATTTTGTGGGATATCATTTCATAAAAAATGGGCCCAGTAGCTATTCTAATTCTTTTTCACGAAGCCAAATTAAATAAAATGTGGTCAACAACAACTGCTTTAGTGTTTTTTGATAAGATGTCCCAGTGGAGGAAAAGCGAGAAATGGTGAGCCACTGCAATTAATCGAGCCAAACGTAAAATTCAGTGAAGATAGATTAATTGCAAATCAGGTTCTCTTGATTGGCAAAACTAATTAGATATTTATTGTCCCACAACACTAATGGGTCGATTACGGATTGCAACCGAACTTCAGTTGGGTGGCCAGTGGCTGAGATGGTATTAAAGATGGCAACTGGCAACTGAAAGCTATGTTGGCAACTGCATTTTTACGATTGCCGCAGAAATTGTGATCGAGATAATTTATTTCTTTTTTGAACTGTTTCTTCAGCTTATTTACACTCAAGCTAAGTTACTGGTTCTTCAAAATTTTATTACCTTCAACTTTATAGAACTTAACTATAGTTCCTACTCATAATATATATGTTCATTACAGTGGCGTTGACCATCCATTATCGACCCATAAAAGTTTCTTCGTTACCTTTGGTTTGTCTTCAGACTTCTTACGGATTGATCCATCCGAATGGGGAAAAAATGAAGATTATACATATATGTATATAGACGCAACCGAATTTTGTCGAGATTTATTCTTTGTAAATGACAAAGCTGAGTGGGGTGTTCAATTTATGAAAGATTACAATCGAATCTGGACAAAAAATGCGCAAAAACAATTTGTGCTTAGAACATCACACAATAAATCGGAACTGAATTGTGTATTAAAACTTCATTCTTATCAAATTTGGCTATATTTTCTTGAATTTGGCTTCGTGAAAAAGAATTAGAGTAGTATGATATGATATCCCACAAAATTTGTCTTCTTCTTGTTTGTCAGATAGACTAAAAATAGTCAAACAAAACCCGTCGTCAAATTAGCTTAATAGTTATCTATTAAAATAATTATATATACAGTAACTTACAAGTAATTTTAAATTCTGATAAATCCTCTCATAAAAGAGAATAAAAGAGGACAAAAACGCCAACCATGGAAAAAGCTTGAAGTTTTATGTAACTTTAGTAATATCGCATGCACTTCTAACTCGTTTTTTAATCACGCGCGCTTTTTCACAGAAATGAAAAAAATATATTTATGAACATTACAGAATGTCTCCAATGTGAAAGGAAAAAAATAAATGCATTGAGATGAACTTACAGGCAAATATTGTTGTCATCTAAACTCACCAAAATACGAAAAGTTTTACAATTTTCTCAGACTATGGATATGCCCTAGTTAACACTGTGCAGCAGTAGATCACAAAGGGGCAAATTCGTCAGCTCAGTATGCACGTTAACTTAAGCAGGGATCACACGATTTGTACATTTAAACATTTGACAGTTACAGAGTCGTGTTGTTTAGAAATTCTTATCGAGAATAAGTTATGCTCAATAAGAACTTTCAAAAGAACACCACTTTGTAACTGTGAAAATGGACAAATCTGTACAAATGTACAAATCGTGTGATACCTGCTTTAGACCAGCTACCCACATGTACGAATGGCGAAGTATTCTGACGAAGTCGAGAGGGAGTCAAACATTCCCTAAACATTTGAGGCATAGCATGGGATGAGTTTAAAATAATTTTGCTATGTGCATATCAGAGTAAATGGTCGGTAAGCATAAATTGGAGACCGATAGGAAGAAAGTCTAAAAATATCTAGCAGTTAATAGCATTTTTCTTTGGGCTATTGCATAGTAATTGATAGCTTTCTATTTTGAAGGGTTCAATAATATCAAAACAGCTAATACCTTAATTTATTACATGTTGTCTTTAGTAACAATGTCATTTAGGTATATAGCTTTAATTGCCCAAGCGCTGAGATAACCACCAATAAGCGGTATTTCAACCGTTTATTTTACTTGTTATCAGTCATTTAATAAGCTCTTATACACTGATGCGAAGGTAGCAACGGGTTTATTTATTATCAACTAACATCTATATTCCCACTGAGCAATATTGCTTCTACTAGACCATATTTTTATAAATAGAATGTTAGGTCTACGGTGCGTTCGACATATACGAGTGGCTCACCTGGTAATCAGAGAAACTTAAAATTTGTGATAGCCGTACTTATGTATTCATATTCATTTTCATCTTTATTCAGTCTATGCTTTACAAACTTCCAGACTAGAAATTAGGCTAAGAGATATTATTATATCATTACCTTAATTCACAAAGGCCCTAACCAACGCTTTTTTCGAAACTGCGTTTTTCACAGATTTTGCTGGGATATACATAGGTATTATTAAAATACACCTTTAATCAAAATTTGTAAGTGTTAGTTCCAAAAGCAACGTAGTTACATGCCACTTCCCATTCGGACTCATATTAGAGTCAGAAACGTCTCAGAGTTCTGAGTTGTAACCCTCATTATGAGTTTAAAAGAGTCGGAAAAGAGCATATTTCCCTTCTTAGAAGGGCATGTCAATATGAGTCCAAGTTAAGAGTCGTATTAGAGTCTGAAATATGACGCTTTGTTGTATTTGTTCAACTCATATTTCTGATGAAAGAAACTCATTTTAGAGTCATCAGTTCTGAGCACTCAGAAAAGTGTGTAAAGGGTTTTTAAAAAGCCCTACCTGTTTTTGATACTGATTTTATAAAATGGGTATTAATGGAAACGTGTAACCGCGTAAACTTCGTAAATAAACCGATTTTCCATACAAAATTAAGTATTTTTACGAGGTTTATACGATTATGAGGCATTTACGCGTTTAGATGAATTGCCCTAATGTTTTTTGCTTTGTGAATTAAGGTACATAGCCTGATCCGCCAACACATAAAAGCCTCGTGGGATGTCACCATGGAAATCACCCCAATAACGCCCTGCTTCGAAATGAACCGCCTCCTCGACATGTCAGACGTCACCTGCACGATTGGAAACCCGACGTTGAGCCGTGCGTATACCACCCTTTCGACGCAGAGAAATACACACCCATGCAGTCAGGTCGAGTCTTAGTACCAGGAACGACAACATCGTTCTAGGCGATCGACCGCCGCCCATCAACATCGACGAAGCTGAACTGCCAAGAAAGACCAGGTGCACCCTAGCTCTACTCCGTTCTAAACAGCTATTTCTCTCGGCTGAACCCAGAAGTGGCAGACACATGCCCTGCATGGGGGCAAGGTCCACACAACACCCAACACCTCTTCGCATGCGCCTCTAAACCGACGACCCTGACACCAGAAGCACTATGGACCGCGGCGGGTGAGTACTGCTGCTATAACAACAACAACAACAACAACAACAACAACAACAACAACAACAACAACAACAACAACAACAACAACAACAACAACAACAACAACAACAACAACAACAACAACAACAACAACAACAACAACAACAACAACAACAACAACAACAACAACAACAACAACAACAACAACAACAACAACAACAACAACAACAACAACAACAACAACAACAACAACAACAACAACAACAACAACAACAACAACAACAACAACAACAACAACAACATAAAAGGGCATATGAAAACGGAGAGTTCTGGGGGTAAATTAAAAGTTACTTGCTCAAGAGTGTCTCAATAATGTAGTAATATTTTCCAAAGGGAGTAATAGGAAGAAATCGAATCTGAGAAATTAAGGAGTAACATATTTCTCCACTAAAGCGCAATAAATCTTTATTATCAGGTGTAAATCGCGGATGAAACTTCGAAAATAAATATGTATGTACATATTTTTTAATAAGGAAAGAAGTAGAAACGAATGTTAACTGGAATAATGACACCAAAACCAGAACAATTGTATTGTGTCTTCGCTTTATGTGCTGAAGCGCCTTGAAGAAGACCATAATCGATAAGCAACAGTGAAAAGATCTGCCATAATTGGAATCAAGAGGACTATGGACCACTTCTACGCTCGTGCTTATCGCAATACCGTTATGTCCGGTAAACTAAGGGTCACGTTCTTTAAGTACACTTTCAGCTATTGGCAGTCTAAAAAGCTTTCGAGTTCATTCTGACACGAAATTGTCACTGCATACCTATGCTGAGTTTGAGTGAAACATTTCCCAACCCCCATTTTATCGTAGGAAGACTGGGCGGGGTATGGTAGAATCATGGATCTGTGAACACGAAATACAAATTGCTCATCATTCTTTTCTTTTAGACGTACCACGTAAACAATACAAAGACAAAATAGGAATTATATTCTGATTTTCGATCATATGGTTGTCAATATCATTGGGCTTCCGCACAAGGGAGTAATAAACCTTATGTAAGGTGTCGTGCGGGAACAGCTTCCTGTAAAATCCTGTAAATTCCTACTATTCGTACTGCTGCTGGAACGCAACTGCTTGGCGTTCTGAATTTTGTAATTTATGGGGTAGGTACCAACTTCTTGTAGGTACGTAGAAATATTATCATACAGAGATAAACGTGTGGCATGAAAGAGAAAAAAATAAAATAAAATTTCCAATAAAATCATTTCTTTGCACATGAAAAACAAAAACAAAGATTGTGCAAAGAAACATTTTGGCTTT
>NW_016162686.1:0-41321 GCF_001687245.7 Rhagoletis zephyria
AAAAAAAAAAAAACGAATTTTTATTCCACATTTTCGCTTTTACAGTTCCAATTTGCGCGCCCATCAACGCACCAAAGGCCATCACAATTGGNAAAAAAAAAAAACGAATTTTTATTCCACATTTTCGCTTTTACAGTTCCAATTTGCGCGCCCATCAACGCACCAAAGGCCATCACAATTGGAGTTATCAGTGTCCGCAGTGCACTAAGGCGTTCAGTCAGGAGAACTACTTGAGCCGTCATACTTTGGAGGCTTGTCGCAAATTTTTAGCCTCACACAGAAATGGTTAAGATGTAGTCATGTATCCTAGTACATTTCACCTACTGCATTTCCTATAGTTCCTTTATGTGTAGTACTTATTTTGGTATTGTTAGTGTTAATGGATATGATTTTTTTTATGAATTGAAGGAGTTTCTATAAAATAAATTGCATGCAAATTTTTAAAAATTAAAAGTTTTTTGAGTTATCATTTTTGGGCAGAGGCCGAGAACAAAAGGTATGATCGAAACTAAATGTGGTTCTCGTAGTTTTGTTCCTAAGAACGGTTAAAAACCCAAACCAGAATGAGAAAAAACCTTGGACAGTGTTTTCATAAGAACGAAAGTGAGAACAAAACTCTCGAAATCATGTTCAACAGGAATTATATAAGAACAAAAAAAAAACCTTGTGGAACGTTCCAAAAAAAAAAAAAAACAAAATGCGAATAATACTTTCCAGAACGCGTATATGGGAAAAAACGCGAACAAAAGTCATACGGAACGATCCCCCGAAGAACAATTTGGGAACTGAAGTCTCAGGAACGTTTTGACAAAGAATGAAATAGGAACCAATCTTCTCTAAACTATTCGCGATATATAGTTTGAAATGTTTGAATATTAAAATACATAAATCAAAAACGAGTTAAAAGTTAATTAGCAAATTAAGTCAAGGAAAGGCTTAAGACAAACACTTTTCTTGCACAAAAAATGAAAAAGTGTTCCATAAATGGACAGTTAACACTAATGAAAAACGATATGCAAATTGAAATGATCCAGATTTTCTCTGGCTTGGAATTAGCAACTGAAACGATTTTTCATCCCAACACGCGACACCCCTCTCATTCCTAACGTTAAGTTCTTTTGTTCTCTAGCAGAATGTTTCCCAGGCTTTTGTTCTTATCCTCCTCCTTGATAATTTCGTTCTTACTTTGCTCACATTGAAAACGTTTCCGAAAGTTTAGTTCCGATTATGTTCTTGTTGCGAACGTTCCAGAGAGTTTTGTTTGCATTTTGTTCTTTACGGAAACGTTCCCGTATCTTTTGTTCTCATTTCGCTTCCGTTCAAATTGCACTCAATACTTTTGTTCCCGTTTCATTCTTTTGGAAAACGTTTCTGACATTGCATTTTGTGCTCGTCACAAGACCAAGACCGGAACGGAACGTGTTCTCGGACCCTGTTTTTGGGTGTATGTAGTGGTGGTATCTTATAAAGAGAAGTGTACATTTTTTTATTTAAAACTAATAAAGTTAGAAGGACGAAATTCGAGGATGTGGTAGTTAACATACTAGGCTTTGACATATATTTTTTTCAAAAATAAATATTGGAAATTTTCCAGGATATAAGGAGTAAGGATAAAGTTTTAGAAGGACATTTTCAATACTTATTGCTGCAATCCAGGTATACAAGTGTCGTTATTCCAAAAACAGATTTGTAAAATAAAAGCTAGATAAAATCGTCGTTAAAGAAAATTAGTTTTTTGAGCTGCTGCCTACCTTTAAGTTGTCTGAAATAGATTTGAGTTGCAACATTCTTTCGCATACCAACCATCACTGTTGCACTAATGCACACAACCTCGTTTAACAGCAGACATTTTCTAATACTGTAATGTTACTTTGTATGCAGTAGTGTCTTTCTCTCTTGGCTTAAAAAATAATGAGAATTCACAACAAAGTTGTATGACATTGTACTCTTGGAATTGTTGCATTGGTTGGGTGGATTCGATGTGTTTATGGTCCATGGAATAATTTGAATGTAGCAGTGTGCTTCCGTGAAACTACGTGTGTACATGTGTATATGTATGTATATAAGCCTGTGCAAGTGCGTCTCTATAGGACAAGTTCAGGGCTGCTCACTGACAACCTCATCAGACGCATTTGTCCTTGATAACAGGCGTGGTTTTCTACATGCCCATATACCTACTTTTATGTAGGCACATACCCTTGCATACATACATATGTACCGTAGGGTAGTCTAAAAGTGCATGTGAAAAAGTAAAGTCGGAATTTTATGCTCTCACCCCATAGGATTGTTCTATACCGAAAAAAATTTACCCCTATTTTTATACCTGAGCGCACATGTGAACAAGGGTATTATAACTTTGTTCACATAATGATTGTTTGTAACAGGCATCGGCGTAGCCAGAATGAAATTTAGGGGGGGGAGGGCTCGACCCTATTACGCTGGCATTTCAGGGTACTATTTTATATATATATAAGGATAATTTGAAAGTTTGGGGGGGGGCCTCGAGCACCCCCCTGCCCTTACCTGGCTACGCCCATGGTAACAGGCATAACGAATCGAGACAAACTTATACATAAACGATCACAATGAAAAAAAGAAATCGTCTGTGCATCTTAACGAAACTTGGTTGTATACTTCTTTTCGGCGTAGGACGGATGGTATTGAAAATGGGCAAAATCGGACAATAACCACGCCTACCTCCCATATAACGGAAGTTTTCAGCAATACGAAAACTGCGATATTTTAGTAACTACTCAAAGTTGATATTTACAATCATTTTTAGGCGAAAAATAAGAATATTATACATTTTTGGAAAATGGGCGTAGCCACGCCCACTTATGATTACACGTGTATATCTTGGGAACCGCCCCACCAATTTCTCCCAAACTTGCCACGGTTGTTAATCTTGGTACAATATACCGAAGGGCTGAAAATTGTTAAAATCGGACAATAACCACGCCCACATTCCATTAAACGGTAATTTAGAGAAATACGAAATTTACGATAAATCAGTCAAAACCGTAGCTAAATTATTCAAATTTGATGTTTGCAGTAATTCTTTAGCACAAAATACGTCTATAATAAAAATTTGGAAAATAGGCGGGGCACCGCCCACTTGTGATCACATATACATATGTATCTCGGTAACCGTTCGACCAAGATGTACCAAACTCGCTAATTGGCTTGCCACATAAAAGCAAAACTCCGAAAATTATTGAGATCGGACTAAAATTACGCCCACTTTTTTATAACGGTAAAATTCAGAAATGCTTGAAACATCGATATTTCGAAATTTAAGGACGCTAGTTTACACAAAATTGATACTAACCACAATCCCTTGAATAGAAGTAACATTTTTTTGGAATTTTGGAAAAGGGGCGTGATACCGCCCACACAAGTTTATCGAAAATGATTGAAATAGGGATAAATCCACCCCTGCTTATCATGTAGCGGTAGTTTTCGGAAATGTGAAAAAACTAGATATATAATCTTCTCGTATTACGATTTTTCAATTAGTCAAAGACGAAAGATGGAAAACAATAAACTTCGCTAAGCGAAAACGCGAGGTCCCTTACTGCTTTATTGTTGCAATATTTTGTGACCCACGTTTTAAAACTTTTTTTTTTATGACATCAGTTAAGCTAAGAACTGGGTTGATTATGAACTCGTTTGAAAATATACATCAGTTAGCATGGAGGAACCAGTTGAATTATATGAAAACGGCCGAACTATAATTTTTGCTGTTGTTGTAGCGGCTACTAAACGCCGCTCGAGTCGGCTCATCCATCTGCGTTGTCGTCTGGTTAAGCTAAAGGGAGGCGAAGGAAGTGCGCAACTTCAACAGGGGCAGTCCATAGGGACAGCGGTGCTAGCTGGGCGGGGTTTTGAGGGCATGTGAAGAGGTTCCGTGAGTCATGTGGTGACTTTCTGCATGCCGGACACTGATTGGGCTCATCTTCGTTTATTCTACTCAGGTATGAGTTTAGCCAGCTGCAATAGCCAGACAAAGTTCTGCCTGTCCACGTCAGATATTTAGTTGTGTGCCCAGAACGGCATTTACAGGTCGAGAGTCTATATAACTCGAAAATGACTCCCTGTGAATGTGAGGTTGTTTTATGAACCTCTGGACTTCGTCCGCCAGTTCGTACAGATGCTTCCTGACGTGCTTTGCCGAGGGCTCTTCTGCGAGCAGTTGGCTGTTCGGGTGCCGAGCTCTAGTGAAAACTTCTAGCGAAGAGGAAGCTCACCAGGATATTTCGCAATGCTTTGAGGAAATCGACAACGGCTCTGATGCTGATTTCAGTTATTGTAGTGACGTTGATAGCCATACGATGGGTAGACAAGGTAGCGGCCGTACAAGAAATAAGTCCAAATTTGTTTACACTGGCAATGTGCTATATCTGCTTACAGCATCGGGTAGCATTTATATTGAAAATAGAAAGATTGTTGGCCCATAATTCGGAAATGCTTCCTTTCAAAATGAAAAAATACAAATATTTAACTTTAATTTGATTATAAAAAGAGAAAAAAATATATATATTTTTTTCAATTGAAACTTTTATAATGAAATCCGAAATCCGGATACTGGCCAAAATCCGGCCGGATAGTCGGTTAAAAGAAAAACGTCCGGATAAGCCGGATTCCGGATATCGACCGGATACCCGGCACATCCCTAGTTTTGACCATGGTGGAATTATACCAGGTGAAGTAATTAGAGTGAAAAGAAAGATTTTGACACTGCCTCATTTGAAAATTTGCCTATAAAATTTGATCATAAGGCGGCCGAATGTCAGAAAACAAAGCGAGAATATATACATTTTTCAGCATGACTGCCGGACTCGAGAAGTTGCTGCAACAATGTTAGATGTTTTGCTGAACAACATACATATATTCAATGGCACTGTAATGTTACAGTGTTTCCAGTATTGTTATAATGTCGCGGCGTCCTTTACATCTGCTTTCTCTTGAATTTTAAGCCTAAGAGAAGTAATAATAAAATTGTATGTCGTTGAGCAAAAGCTAGCACTCTGCTTTTGTGAAACTACTCAATGTATTTTTAAGAAAACGTGGACAAATGTATAGGACAAGTTCAGGGCTGTTCACTGACTGTCTTATCATTTGCATTTGCCCTTGATGGTAGTGATTTTCCATAAATTCTTGAGTACATTTACTGGTCCCGTATATTTATAAAGGTATGTACGTATAAGTATGTAGATACGTACATTAGGTTAGGTTAGGTTACGGTGGTTGCCACTCAGCATTGGTCAGTTAGGCACATTATGATGCCACTTTGGATACGTACGCTAATGTGGGTCGAAAATATTATTTTCCTTCTTAAAAATATTATCATATGAAGTCATTACGGCCAGTGTTATTTCGGCTGCTTTAATGTTCACCAGAGGTGCAAATTCAAAGAAAATTGAACTTTGCACTAATCACTTTTAAATTTATCAGCATGCTAACATTTAAAACGGCACAACTTTGTTTAGAAAATTTGTTGTTTTAAATTTTAACAGTCTGATAATGTTTAAAGTTGATTGGTGTAACTGGGGTTTAATTTTTTAATTTCTAATTCTGCGTACTCAAACTTCTACTTTCTCATTATTATCCAAAATTTAATTAGCAGCGGTGAAGTTTTCGCTTAATACGATGTTTCCACGCTTCGTAATTCGCTCTCTAAGTAATTCGCTGAGTAATTCGTGAATTACCCTGTTTCCACGACACTCATTAATAATTCGTTTGGCAGCTCTATTTCTTGTTCTCGTTCTTCGCTATTTATTATTATTTTTGTGTACTGCAAATATCGAAGATGGAGCTAAAATTTAAGTTATCATCAACAATTTTAATTTAAATATATAGAGAATATTTTATTAATATTATTCTGTAACTAGAAAAAATGCCAGCGAATGGGACCAGGCCGGTGAAAACTTCGATATATTTCTGATTAATATTAGAGAAGGCACCGATTCGTTCGTCATTCGCATGGTAATTCGATCTGAATTACCTACAAATGAGGTAATTCGCTCTCAAAATTTTGTATCGCGAATTACGTTATTCGGAAGGTAATTGGCAAGGCGAATGACGAATGGGAGAGCGAATTACGAATTAGAGAGCGAATTACGAATCGTGGAAACGCCGTATTAAGCTCAGTTGTGCTATAGCTTTAGAAAGACAACTACTGCGCAAAAATGAAAATGCCAAAACGCATTTTTTTAGTAGGAATGGGATCGGCTTGAAATCAAACTGGAAGTGAAAGGGTTAAAAGATTGTTTTTGGTCTTCAGTTTGTTAAGCTGATATCCTTTAAAATACCTATTTTAGGTGTATGTTCGGTGACCAACGGTCTTTTACTTTAAAGAATAATCCTTTATTTTGTCCTCCTTTCCGTTTGCCGCTTATTGATTACAGTCATCTTCGATACGAGTTCCATTTTGGTAACGTCCGAGCGGGAACTTTTAATCGCTATACACTTACCATATAACATTTGTGGAAAATATTTTTATTGATTTCAAATAGGTATTGATGATGACTACTCATGACAAAAAATGTGTCTTCATTCAAAGCCTACTATAGTTTTTATAATGAAAAAAGTGTATCCAAAAGGAACACCCGTAACGCAGGAAACACCCATATATGGATGTAGCCTTCAAAATTATTTCACTTTATTCTTTGTTTTTACAATTTCTTATGAGATTTTGATTTTACCACTTTTCCTTATCACAATTCTTTTTATTGTAAAATTGTAATGTTCACTTTAAATCTCTGAATAAAAAAATTTCCTTTAGCAATTTCTTTCCATTTTTAGGTTTAAAACACATTATAAGACGAGAAACTTTTGAACTTTTTTCTTAAAAAACATCAAGAAATAAGAAATATCGGAGGCCAATGTCGTTGTTTTTATTCCAGTTCGGTTGAGAATCGAACTGTCTTTAATGCTGCGTTTACAAAAGCCACTTGTGGACAATCTATTAAATGCACCAATCAGTTAATGCTGAAAATCCTGTTGAGTTTATTCTGCTGAGTGGCAGTGAATATGTTTAATTGACTTAAAATTGGCATCCAGAACAAGTTGAGTTTCAGGATCTTGTGGAACGAAGGGTTTGAAACCCGCCAGCGCCACTAAAAATACCAGTAAACCTCGGATGAGATCTTTGCTCATGATTTGACGGTATGAGTTTGTGCGGGAAAGAAGTCTCCGACCGACTAGATGGTATTAAGTCTGCCGAGTGGAGTTAAAGTGAAAATGTCGAGCTAATCCAAAAGATGTGCAACGAAGCTATTCTGTTGTTGAAGGAGGGCATTACAAAGTATGTCCTGCCAACAGCAAGCCGACGGTGTCACTGTTGAAATAAATAATTTCGAGAAAGTAGAGAATTT
Organism: Rhagoletis zephyria; assembly: GCF_001687245.7. Classification (NCBI taxonomy): domain Eukaryota; kingdom Metazoa; phylum Arthropoda; class Insecta; order Diptera; family Tephritidae; genus Rhagoletis; species Rhagoletis zephyria. Next base: position 7,377 of record NW_016162686.1, read on the forward strand.
CATTTACTTGGATGATAATGTCAGCATCGAAATCCAATGCAGAGTCACTCTGGGCATCAACTCCTACTTCGTACTGTCATAGTAGACATTTGAAAACCTAACCTACTTTGAAATTCTTTCCGTCCTAGTGTATGCGGCAGTAGCTTGTACGATGAGCCAACTCGGGAGTGTTCTGGAGAGAGTTTCTGCAGAACTTTTACGATCCGTTATGACTAGGCAACGGCTTGATTAAATTAATATTAATACATAGTGCATTGAATGTGAAAATACACCGGGCTTACTGGCTACGGCAGATATATGTATGCGAAAAGCTGTAATGCTGCCAAGGAAGTAACTAAAGTGCAATTTTGAATTAGGTGATTTATAAAGAGGTGGCAGCGATAACTGTAAATTTTACAGCTACCAGCAACATACATTAAAAAATTGTTGCGTATGTTAGAGAGCTTTTGCGCCCCTATCAACCCGTCAGTGTTCTTGTACGAGAGAGTCGTATATATGTTCATACTTATGTATATATATAAATCTCAAGTTTCTTTGTACACTACATACATATTTGTTTTACATATGCATGTAGGTGAATTCGTATGCATTTATATATACATATATGCATGTGTTTAGTGTTTTTGTACAGGACCAATATGTAACTGCACCTCCCATGGAATATGAAATACATAGCTTGTGTGTTTGAGTGAAAATTTACTTGCTTTTCAACAATGACCCTACAATAAATGTAGGTAAATGAAATAAGGTCAAGGTCAGCAACAAAATCACTAACACACCCTCGTTCATGTAGCCTATACATACATACGAAAGTAAAGCTTAATAACGGTGCCAAGATAAATAGTAGAATTTGTTTTTACTCATTACATAGATAAATGCCTGTTTTCTGTCCAAAACTAATTACAACTGAATAAGTAGATGATTTAAAAAAATGCGTTTTTTATTGGTTGGCATATGATTTCCTACATTTTTGCAAAAAAAAAAAAAATACATTTTAACCCTTGACGACCGAGCGGTATTAATGGGGACACTTTTAAATTTGTAGTTTTATTAAAAAAGTTTGAATGCTGGTTTTTTAATATTCGTATGAAAGGAAAAATATGCCACTTAGTTATAAAGCTAATGGCAATTCTTGAAAAATTTTGCCAAATTTTACTAGTTTCGATTTCTGATCTTCTTAATTTGCTTACTGAAAAGTTAAAAGGAGCAACCTTTGTAACAACAAAATTGTAAACAGACTTTTATTTCCTCTAATTATTGACTTTTCTCCTCTAAATGCTAAATAGTTCACTACTGACAGCATAAACATAACCTTACTTAACTTGTGAGTCCATTTATAGAAACGTGGTATATTAAAAAGTTGTTTTATTTGATTTTTTTCTACTCTTTAGTATTGTCTGTATAAACTGTGGCAATATTTACTACAATAGATATCGGTTTTATGATGAACCGTTTTTATGCAAATACGGGTTATATGCAAAATTTTCATATTTCAACACATTATGCAAAGTTATTTTATATGTGTGTGGTTGTTTGAATGCAAATTGGTTATAGGCAAATATCGCAGAATGTGTTCTAATATTATTATAACAGTAATTAAACTAAAAATAATTTTCAATTACACAAAAATAATTAGACTTGGACTTCTGATATTTTAATACAATATAGCTTTATATAAAAAAAAAGTTACTTTTCTCATGTTTTACTGCATTATCTAAAATGTAGCAAAAAGAAAAATGCGAGGTTTACACATTAAAAACTTAGTTTAGGCTATACAGGGTGGCCGATAATGGGTGCTTAAAAAGAAATACATATCACTGTCTTTTGTGCTATTAATCTTATTCACTTTTTAAATTTATTGAATGTTCTTAAGATTTCACGGAAATGGAGTACTGGGATTTGGCCTTGAATTCAGGGAATAGGTTAATTGAAAATGTCTCCCAAGAAAGGGGTTTAAGTAAGTTTTACTTTAAAAATAAATATTTTGAAGGTAGTAAAAAACAGGTAGGCAGACAGACAGGGCCAAACAGTTGATTCGAACGTGGGTTTGGTTTAAGTTCGAAAAAGGTAGATATTTTCATTTTCGGCAAAAATCAATTCCAATTTGGATTCTGCGACATAACTGTAGAACTAGTCAAATTTGCTATCTCAAGCAAATATACTGCTAAGCCTGGCCATCTTTCTGATAAGTTCTGATATCATTGCTGAAAAAGTTATTAAAAAAGTTGAATTTAACAATTTGTTGGGCAAGTGGGTGGAGTTGAAACGAGAATCACGGTCACGTGAGTGGAGTTGAAACGAGGATGAATGAAAGATATACATATTCACGGTGTAAGTCACGGTATGAACCACTGTACTGCACAAGCCGATTCATTTACGTTTTCAAGCTACTTGAAAACAAAAATACAAGCGCAAGTATGATTCACACTTGTTTCAAACAAGCCAATTCAACTCATAGCTTGAACGCAAATGAATTCGGTAGTAGCTCGAATCGAACAACTTTGAATACAGCAGCAGCACTTGTAAATACGTACATTGTATGTAGTACATATTGCAAACCGTGATCTGCTTCTTACAACCAAAGGGCATTGTTATGTGTTAGTGTGTTTTCGTTTCGCTAATAAATAGTGAGTTCGATATGTTGGAAGTAAATCAAGTACGAGTATGAGTTAAAATCCAACAAGCAAGCCAAGCATTTATTTTCTTGTTTCGAACCAAGCCCAGTGAATACAAGTAAGCTTTCAAGTAGCTTGAAATGTAAGTAGCTTGCTGCAGTACACTGGTATGTAGCTTGCTCTATCATATGCTATGTATGTCGATTGCTTCTTGATTTTTAAATCAGACTAGGTACCTGTTTGTGAAAACTAGTTAGCCTTACTCTTGGATTATTCCGATATTTTTTTCAAGGGAATTTTTCGATCTGCATCCCAGTTTTGCAAAGATTTATTCGAAGTTGAACCCAAGGCTCCAATGGCCTTATTACAACTAAAACAATGTAGATTCCCAAGCTTCAATTGCTGAGGGAACATATCAGATGTACTATATCGTTTCTTTCGCTGAAAACAATACATAGGACGAAATGGAAGTGCTAGTTTCATATATGAATAACTGAATGCCCGCGGCTACCGACTAAGGTGTGAAAGAATATTAAAGATTGAATCTTAGCTTCCTACTACTATTTTGGCTACCTTCCCAGTTACAAAAGTTAAACAGTAACTAATATAGCTAAACATACATAGATACACATGTAATGTTTTCAAAGGAAATCGACAATCAAAAACTTGGCCCAATAGTTACCAGTATCAGGTACAGCATAAGAATACGAATGCTTAACAAATATTTGTATGTATTAAATACATAGGTATACATGTACTTATGCATGTATGTATGTACATTAGGGCGGTCCAAATACAGTAAAGTCGGAATTGTAATGCTCTCACCACCTAGGATTGTTCTATATCGAAAAAGTATGCGCCTATTTTGTATTCTGAAATCAAAAAATATTTAGAGGTGGCTCAAAGCGCTCAAAGTTTTCCATATATTTCTAATTACATATGGGAAAAAACAGCTTTTCGTAGAAATGGTGTAGAACTTTTGAAAATCAATATTTTTCGATCGGATAACTCTGGTGCTCTTCAGAAGACTTTAAATAATCGTATCCAATTATTTATTTAACCATTTTTTAATGCTGACGATTTTTATTGGTCGCTCTTTTGCACCTTTCGGGGTTTCTGGTGGGGTTTTGACGGACTTATAAATTATAGTATCATTACTGGGAATCTTCTGCAAATAAATATAGTTTTTCGATAGAAAATTATTATTTTTTTCTAAGAATTCTATACCATTTCTACGAAAAGTTGTTTTTCCCATCTAAAACACATGTAAAACTTTGGGTGCTTTGAGCGATCTCCAAATATTTTTTGATTTCAAAATAAAAAAATGGGGGTATTTTTCGGTATAGAAAAATTCTAGGGGGTGAGAGCATAAAAATTCCGACTTTTAATCCCCTCCCCCCCGCATGCATTTTTGGACCACCCTAATGTACATACATGTGTTCGTTTTCAAAAAATGCAATGAATTCCTTAGCAAAAATTAAGAGCATTATGAGCTAAAGATAAACAAAAACAATAAGAATACGAATATTTGGAAGGAACTACGAAGTCAAAAGGTGAAAGTGCAAGAAGCATTGCAGCTAAAGGCGCAATTCACAATTGCCAACAATGCGAGCCAAGTAATCACAATGTTACAAAATATTTATTGTAACAGTTGCAGACAATGCAGCAGGATTCCGGATACTAAAAATAAACAGATCGAGAAACAGAAGTGGAAACATAAACATAAACAACTTGCAATAACAAAAATATCTCAGCGTACATACAATTACCGAAACACAAAAGGTGCAACAACAAAAACAACCAAAAAAGGAAAGCAAGCGTGCGGAAAAGGAAATCATTATACATAACTGCTCTAACACAATGAACCGAGGTGCGAATTTATGGAGCACTGCTCCTGCTGTATGTGTTGCAAGGTGAAGCAGTAATTGCTAAGTGTGCAGAACATATGTCGCACATGGTTTTCTCCATGATACAAAAAACAAGGTAGTTCCATTGTCACTTTTTCGTCGCCATATTAACAACCTGACAATTAAGCAGATTGTGACATTTCGTGCTACCATACCCAATATCTAAAATCCTTCAAATTTTCTTATTAATGTTTTGTCGATTTAAAAATATTTTGTTCTTAAGCATAGCATAATAAGAAATAAACAAGAAATAAGTGTGAAATTCCACAACATTTCCTTGAAACATTTTGCAACATGAAGCTAGCAACACAATTTTCATGACATTTTTAAATACACATGTATATTTTAAATTGTGTGAAAGCTGACAGTTTATAGAATTCAGTAGCGACGAAAACAAAGGGGGGTTAAGTGGTTTACTTTATAATCCCAAATTTAGAATATAAAATGTCCCACACCAAAAAACTAACAATTGGGTAATGCCGCTTCGAATTTTTCACAATTGAGCAATTGTCAAAAATCTGCTTTTTAATCAAAAAGTTGTTTATTGAAACTACCTTCTTTTTTGTATCATGGTTTTTTCTAAATTTATATCGCTTCCAAGGCATTAGAACAAAGCTGATACAATCAATTCGTTTTCTTTCGAGCTAAAGAAAATTCATTGCATACTTTCTATGGCAATTTAAACAAGTTTACATAACAATTCTTGAAAAGTTTTTTTTTTTAATTTTTGTGCAGATATTTTAGGCGCCCATTTTTCTACTGAATTAAGTTTTTTATTAGTAAAAATTTCTCTTGGTGAAATTTCCGGAACGTAGAGCTTTATCACCTGGTCAAACTTGTTCGAAGAACTCTGTTATACACGGTTGTACAGGTATGGAATCGACTACTTTGGTTCTACAAAATCCTTTCTTTCAAGCATGGTTTTCTTATAAGCGTTTTTCTTATGTATACAGGATGTCCTAGACCACCGTTCCACCCCCTCTAAAATGGGGGGAAAGGTTTTTTTTTTATTGCAAAACGCAAAAATATTACCAAGCAAATCGGGGATGCTATCTTTTGTTGGTATACCGGCTTTCGGCTTCGACCGTTACCAACTCACCTCAACTCACCATAATCTCACGTCACCCCACCTCACCTCACCTCAACTCACGTCACCTCACCTCACCTTAACTGTTTTCAACTCACCTCACCTAACCCCAACTCACCTCAACTCACCTTTTTTTTACTTCACCTCAACTCATCTCACCCCAACTCATCTTAACTGAACTCATTTCAACGTATCTCATCTGAACCTAACCTAATACACCTAAATTCATCTCACCTCAACTCAACTCACTTTAATTCCTTACCTTACCTTAATTGTGGTGACTGAATTTCAATCGCTGGCCGAACACTAGTTTTTCTAATTATACAAAATTGTTTAGTCTAATTGCTTTGTGAATAAATTACTTTACGACTAATTAAATTAAGTGCGGGAAATCAACAATTTTTACGATTATGAAATTGTTTTTTATGACTTTCTGCAATTATGGACTGTTTCAATTATTTAAAAATATAAAAGTGGGTGGGTAGAGTCTCCTTTTAACTGTCGAACGACATTATTATTTGTGGCGGAGAGAATATACATATGCATGTTTGTGTGCTTATTATAATTTATGAGATTCATTAGCCATATGTAGGTAAATGCACATAATTACATATACACATACAAAAATATATGTATTATATAATAAAAATTTGTATCTGGCATGAGATTCACCTACTATGGGCCCACTAAGACAAGAATTAAATTTGAATTCAATTTACACATAAAATTACAGCCAACATTATTTAATTTGAGATCGAAAGGTATACACTTTTTTCACACATTTTGATTTTATGAAGAGTTTATGTATTCAAGATAAGGGACACTGATACGATTTTATTAGAGGACAATACTCCCTGTTCTAAAAGCATACAAATGGCTAGCCCAAGTATTGCCGCAAAATTTATTGGATCCCTTCTCTCTTCTCGTCTCTCTTTTAATGCATTTTGAAAAATTTATTTAATGCCTCAAAACTACACTCGCCAGCTAAGTTGGAAAGGGGAGCGCAGTTGTTGTAAATTACCATAAAATTGTTCGACAATAGGAGGATCAACAGATGGTAGCTAGTAAATAAATAGCATGGTACTCACATCCTTCGTAGTAACTATGTCACTTCCTTTGTACTTCTATCGTAGTTTTCAAAACTGTCAACAGCGTTTGTTGTTGAACAGTTTCTTTTGCAATGCCGCTTTTGTATGTAAACAATAACAATGGCTTCCCAAGTGGATACCATGGCGCCCATTATCAACGAGCAAAAAACAAACAGCTCAACAGTTGTGCTTTGTAAGAGGATGAGACGTGAAAGTATTTTTGGTGCAACATGCTGCCGCTTTGTTACAATAGGGCTATTCGCGATCCGGTGCAAATGGCCTAGCATCATTGCATTGCAAATTTGTATTGCAAATTATTTGCAATACACAAACAAAATACACGCATTTGCATTTGTCATGGCTTGGCAAATTTGCAATACCGAAAATCCATAGCATAAAAATGCTATGCATTGCATTCATAAACAAAACCAAAGCTGATGCACAAAAATTGTTTTGCAAAAGCTTTACCATGACAGTTTAATAAAGGTCGCTCACAATCCATGGCATATTTCTGCAATTGCATAAATTTGTCAGCTCTTATGCACCGAATCGCGAATAGCCCTAATGTCAACAGAAATACTGCATACTTATAAATGTATGAATGTGTACAATTACCAATATTGACCAATACTTTGTGGTACATTGACCGTTGCTGAATAGCAGTTTATTTCATACATCTATGTATGTACAATGTATGTACATACAAAAGTTGCTTATGGCAACAGTGATCCAGCTGTGCAGTATAATGATTACATACATTGGTGTTTCAACCTTCGCTCTGTTTGCTGCTGATTAATGCTAGCATACTTAGTCTTTGTGTTGTGCGGAGGGACATTATTATCGTGTTTGGATACGTATCCCTGCATTTGAATACTTATGTGTGTGTATGTTACCAAGCAGTCGATTCTCTATTGGTATTGTGCCAGGATATTTTACTTGGAAATGCTGTTGACTTTATAAAATCTGGTGTCACGTTCCTTGCGTTGTTGGGAAAGTGACTGTTGTTTTGTGGATGCTACATCTAAATACATACATACATATAAGTAGATATGTACATTCTAAAAATAATCGCCACAGAACGCCCTCATGTGCTTCTAAACCTGTACAATGCCTGCCTCAAGAACGGAATATTCCCAGGAATTTGAAAGGGGAAACCTTGACTCACCATCGGCGTATCGATCACTCTGTAAGCGGGACACAGCTGGAAAATTCTACGAAAGGCTGCTCAAATCTAGAATAAAAGCGGCTATTGTAAGCGGCCGCTCAAGACAATACGGATTCAGGCCCGGTAGATCAACAATTGGAGCTATAAAACACGTAATAACAACAGTGGAAGCCGCATATCAACACAAAAAGCTAGTCCTGCTTGCAACCTTAGACGTTGGTATTGCCTTCAAGAATGCCAAATGGGAAAATTTGGTTCACGTACTAGAAGAAGACTGCAACATACCCACGTACCTGAGACTAATGGTTAGAAGCTACCTAGAAAGCCGGGAGTTATTGTACCATAGCACCGATAGACCCCAGTAAATACCGATCACGTCGGGCGCAGCGCAAGGCTCTATTCTTGGGCCAGGCCTAAGGAACGTCAGATACGATGGAATATTAAACCTCGAGATGGCTGAGGACACATATTTAGTGGGCTACGCTGATGACATTGCCGCCAAGGCACGAGACAGCTAAGATGACCGTCGAAAATTAAATAAGTACACAAGCATGACTCGACTCACACGGTCTCAAATTTGCAGCAGTAAAAACCGAGCTAATACTCCTAACCAAGAAGCATATTCTCTTAGAAGTGAGCATGAAACTGACCGGCACTATATTAAAGACGCAAAGAGTCATCAAGTATTTAGACGTAAGGCTAGACCCCAGGCACAAACGCAGCACGCAGCCGCAAAGCAGCAAGGGCAAAGAAAACTTCTATTGTCCACAACCTTGAATATTTTGTTATACAGGGCTGACATCCTACAGAAAAATTACCGTTAGACAGCCCATCGCACAGCAGCTTTAAGAGTAGCCTCTGCGTACCGCACAGTGTCCGGCGAGGCAATATTAGCTATTAGCGGAACGGTTCCCATTGATCTACTAGCAGCCGAATGCAAGAAAATGTGGGAGCTTAAGACTCAAACGAACCCAATTGACAACGAAAGGGAAAGTGTAAGAAACGAGACACTAAGACTATGGGAAGATAGGTGGCAAAAAGAAAGCCGCGGCAGATTTACGGCCAGGCTAATAAAATACTTAAAACTATGAACCCACAGAGAACATGGCGAAGTAAAATACTACGTTACACAAATGCTGTCTGGGCATGGTTACTTTCGCAAATACCTGTATAGAATGGGAAAAGGGCGAGGAGCCATCATGCATATAGAGCGACGCCGAACAAGACGATGCCGAGCAAATTTTTTTCGGATGCGAAAAATGGGAAACCGAGCGCAATAATCCGCAAGACCCGATAGGACCAATTAACACAAATAACGTCATCTAAGTCATGCTACATAGCGAAACTAACTGGAAGAACATAGTTAAATATGCAGAATACGTACTTCGAGGCAAGAAGCGGGAACTTTCGTTAATGAGAAATAATGGAACGCCACTCTGAAGCAATGCGGTTAGTGGTCCCAGGGTCACCGATGGTTCCAATTCGGGTCAATCATCGCGAATTTCCATTTTCCATATACATACATACATAAAATTAAAATTTAAATTATATTATTTTTTTCAATTGCAAGATTTTATAATTAGTTTTTAGGTCTACGTATCGCAATGGGCTTAATATATTTTCAATGAAATTGAAGCCTGTAACTAAATACTTATCATTTTTCTTTTTTTGAAATTTTTTAACTTTTGCGTTTTCTTGAAGAAAATATCGTTTAGTTATTTCTGAATTGTAAACTTAATAGAGTGTGCATCACGCAACCCAAATATTGACAGGAATTGACTACTAATTTTTTTGTTATTTAATTTTAAATAATGTTTTCTATAAAAATATATGTAGTCTCTACCTTCAAGTTTCAAACTTCCTCCGGGCCGGAAAGTCTCTAGACAAAACCCTGATTCCGTCTACAGCATGGCTAGATTTCTGTAACTGAGATTTTCGCAATGTTTTCATAACAATGTCTATCTCTCGTAGTGCCTGGAGAGGCACTACCACGCAAAATTTTTTTACTTGGGTAACCAGTTCCGATGATAGATAGATTTTCTCCAGCGCCAGGACAGTATCTGCCATGCAACAGCTTTAAAAAGGTAACCTTGACGGGCACAGGATAGGTTGTCCTCAAACAGAATTATCTCCTTGGAGCTTGAACTGGCTCCAAAATAATAGTTTTATTTTGAGATAATCGCTTTGGGTGTTGTGAAGATTTTCTTAGCTAAGATACTTTTCGTCGTGCGTATCCGCAAACAATATGGATATTTAAAGTTAAAATTTGTAAAGAAAATGTACCATACCCATTCGTCATTATTAGCCAAGAAATTTATTTTGCTATAGTTCTACAAATTTTTTTGTTTTATATGGTACCCTATATTGTCATCGTCATGTAGGATACATTGCACTGAATTTTTAATTTTTTTTTTGAATAATCATATTTTTTTAATTTCAAAGTCCATGTTTTTGGCTTCTTGGCCTTGTCTAACTCACCCATTTCATAATATTCTCATTTTATACAACCATCTGATTTTCAGCGCAACCATATCCCTTGAGAAAGCTTCACAGGACAAAGAATGTGCTTGTTCTGCCTCAGAAGAGTGTAACATTTTAAGAAATGAACACCAAATTTTCTCACCCTTTGTCTCTAATTTGGCATTGAACACGAAAAGAAAAAAGGGGCAATCAAAAGGCGACATTTTTCGGTAGAAACGAAATAACCGTTAATAGTTTTCCGAAATATTTTGGTGGAATTCTTATAATATATCTTATAATATAATAATAATATAATTTCGGTGGAAAACCCGCATTTTTTTAGGCGATGCACCCTAATATACATATGTTACCATATGTGAACCATAGTCAAAGCGTTAAGTGTATACTGTTTTTGCTTTGTCACTTCGATACTTTAGTTATTTGTTCAATTTATAGTAGATTGCCTAAATATTTTACTTAATTTATTTACAAGATTTTTACTTTTTTGTTATATTCTACGTATGTATGTAGGAACGTAGGAATGCATTTTCAGATGAGTGAACCTTTTCATTATTCCCAATTTTGCAATAAGATTTTTTTGAAAGCCAACAACAATACGTAAACAACAGAAACAAAGGAAATGAAAACGAGTTGCAATTTTTCACACTCAAATGTGTCGTAATCTGTGGGAGTTTTGTGAAAGTTTTATGGGATTATCATTTCACTGTGACAGCAACAGATGCGTGAATTTGGATTAATTGTAATCGCTTGAAAAGGATTAAATGTGTGTACATACATATATCTTTAAATGCTTTCGTTCTGACCAATATACATACATATACATAAGTTAATATGTCTACATATACATACATATAGAAATACACACATACATATGTACATATGTATATTCAAATAGTGAAATGCAGTTTACATTGACGAATAAATACAAGGAAGGTCGGCACTATGCATTTTTGAAGCGATTAGAACAGAGAAAAAAAATTAATTTAAAGAATTCCCAAAAACCCCAAATAAAACACAAAAAGTTTCAGGAGTGATTCCAGTTGTCTGGTAAAGCCATACAAAATTATTAAAAATCCGGAGAAAACATTACAAACATAAACCGAAAGATTGCGATTTATTTATTTTATATCAATTCGTAAAAATAGGCAATTTACTGTTAACTTTCTACTCTAAAAATATTTGGCAACTTTTGCGTGTGAGAAAAAACAAATTTCAAAGTATTATGGCTTTAGATGTTCTTTAGTTAAAATTAGCATTAGCATATAGATTTAAAAACGTCAGGTTAATAACCTTTGTTACTTATTGTAAAGAGTAGGTACCACTTCGAGCTATATATTTTTTTCAGTGTGAAACATGTCCCCATTTCGATGACTGATTTATCTCAACTGGTTGATAGTCGTCAATCTATCTTATCTTGAATGCCGTGAAAGATTTTCTGAAGAAAATCAACCAACCTGACTACCATCCTAACTCAGGGGTGCCTATTTTGTGTTGTAGGTTAAGCAGTTACGCTATGGAGTTGAACTATTTTTTTTTAAGAATCCAATTTTTAGTGTCACCTTGAATGCTCGGTGTAGTAGACCTTTAGTTGACTTCCTCTTCAATCGGCTGAAAACATTTGGGTAGGCTATCATTTAATTTATGTATAAAGGGGTTTGGGTGAGCTTCCAGTCTTTTGTTCTATGATACAACTTCATCTTTTGATTTCATCGGCAACGGTTGGGACTTTGAGATCACGATGGATTTGCGTGGTGCCCCACAGCTGAATGCCATACGTATAGACTGCTTTTATAATTGTTGAATATAAGAGTAGTTTATTGCCGACTGATAATTGGGAGTGTTGACTCATAAGCCAGTGGAGATTTTTTAGTTTTAGCCCGAGTGCCATTCGTTTAGCGAATATATGAATTTTCCATGCTAACCTTCTATCGAGGTACATACCAAGGTATTTGGTTTCATTGTCTTGGGGTATGTGTATTCGCCATTCTTTTAGCCAACGATCCACTTTTTCTTGCAGTCTTAGTGAAGCCAAATTTGATAGGGTATCGACCGCTAAAATAGCAGCATCATCTCCGAATGTGCCAATGGTAACTTCCTCTGAATAACGAAGATCATCAATATTGAGTAAATAGAGTATTGTGCTCATAACATTGCATTGAGGCACACCTTCTGAGCTTTCATATGGTATGGAATATTCTAAGTATAAGGCTGAGTAGTTTGTACGGGTTTCGTTGTATTGGGGGAGGAGTTCGATATTATGAGGTGTGAGTACCGTTCTTAAATAGCACGGACATTTATCTGCCTTTTCTGCATCAGCTTTCGCGCGTTCATTATTTTCATTCCAACTTGTGGACTTAGACAGGATGAGCCTTTTCAGATTTCTTGTTGCACTCTATAGCGAGTAGTCTATAGCTGAAGTTGCGTCAATACCTCACATGCAAGGCGAAGTTTGCGTGTTACGTTCATTATTAAGGGTTACTTTCAATTCCTGGGTGAGCTATCTGAGTTAGGACAGTTTATCTGACAGCGCTGAGTTAGTACAAAGCTAGAATAATTCATCGAGTTCAGATATTTCTTCGCAATGCATTTAAGATAAGATAGATTCACGGCTATCGAGCAGTTAAGATAAAGTAGCTCGGGCCATCAATTTGTAATATTGTATAATTCAATAAAGTCGTCTGGTATAGACTTAAAAAAGTACGATCTAAGTTAAGTCAAACCGAGGCCGTAAACTTAGTAGGTGCTGTGGAGAGCCATGATACCATTTCATTTAAATAAGCGCCTGAAAATTGTGCGGTAGTCGGACATTTGTTCGTAGTGGAAAAATTGGAAGAGATAAAATAATCAACATAATAAACATCTCCTTTTTTCAGTAAAGATAAAAAAGCAACAAAAAAGCTCAGTCCACAAGTGTGAAGAGAAACTTTTAATTAATTTCTCACGTGAGCTTAACTTTTGCAGCTAATTACACCTGAAAGACGCAGTGAGCCGACAAGGTGCATACATATTCATATATAAATGCACAACCATCAAACGTTAAAGTGCAAACTTTTACTTACATACGTACAATACATAGTAAAATACGTCAATGGTGCCCGTGAAGTCGATGATGCTATTTGTTGCTTTCGCGAAAAGTTGTTGCCGCCGACAGGTGACAACGACCGGCAACTTTAGCGGCATAAAATGTCAAAGATAAACAATAGCGCACAGATGTGACCAATTCAGAGGATTCCCGCAAGGCAGTCGAGTAATGAAGTGCAGTGAGAGGTAAATAGGAAGGCGTAAGCTGAAGTGGGGTATCTCATGAGTATTTCATTCGCAAATGCATGCCATGGCCGAAACAATATCCAACGGTTGTCAACAACGGTAAACAAGAGCAAATTCTTATCGATGCATTTGCAGCTCTGAATCAAAAACCAGAAAAACATTAACCCAAAATTGTTGAGGAGATAAAATAATGCTCGTATTTATTCATTAAATTCGAATGGAAAATTTTTAGTGCTTTTATTTTGATACACATAGTCTCATAGTAAGTCCATCCGCTTAGAAATTGGATATAACTTCAGTAGATAGAGTAACGGAAGGCTATAGTCGATCCTGAATATGGTTAGGTTAGGTTGTTGTGGCAGCCCCCAAGGGGGACTCACGTAAACATTAATTAGATTATCCATTGTGCAAAATTTTACACATTATGCAAAATTATTTGATCGGTAACTACTGGTTCTCTGTGTTAAAGTAAGAGACAAAGTGGGTATTCAAAACAAAGGCACCCGATTTCCATTCCGGAGGGCTTTTCGGTGCTTAAACTTTAGTCTAGCGAAGACCGGGCAGCTGAGAAGGAAATGCTGAGATGATTCCACCTCGTCTTCCAAACGTGGCGATATTAAGTCGCACCGGTCAGTAAACCTATAAGAATCGTGACCTTATATTTCATTATTTACAAAAATTAAAAGAACGTCCGACCAGAACGCCCGCAACGCCAGTCTTTAGAAATAAGTAACTCCTTGGCGGGTATTTTTCATGGAGTCGTACTTGATATTTTATTTTCCTTAATATTCAAATGTTTCTTAAAATATGTATGCACATTAGACTACATCACCCCCCACATACAAAAAAAAAATTTTCAGAAAAATATTAAGATTTACGTGAGCTGGACCAATTTTAAAATACCTCCAAAAATGGAGTTTTTATGAATAAAAATAGTCTTTTTAAAGTATAAAAAAAGTACCTCAGATGACACTCAGCTCAGGCCATAAATAACAAAAACAATAATTTGTTTTTATTGATACTTTTCCGAAATATTTTGGTGAAAGCCTTCAAATATACTAAATTTTGTAATCCCGGCGGATAAACTGCAACTTTTTTTGGTGATGCAATCTAATATTTATATACATACACACATACTTAAATACATTAAAAAAAAAGGCATCTCCTCAAAAGTTTGAGTTGTCTATTGGATTTTTATTTCCGTTGCAAACACAGCGATATTTTTAGATCATCCCTCGTAAGTACATATATAAATACAACTTAGGCTAGTATTAATCTCTGTATAAAAATATTATAATTGCATTTCGATGTTAATGAAAAATAAATTTGTGTTTTTGGACTGTGAATCGAGTATACATACATAATCTTGTTCTGACCTGGGATGGCAAGTTGTGGTATATTAAATATGTATTGGTAGAAAAATACGTGCGAACTACGAAATTACTCTGTACCCAAGAGGGAAAGTAAGCAATAATAGAAACTGCTTGATAACTATAAGTAATGCGGGTAGGAAAAACATTGTGCTTAATGAGAAACACATTATTAGTTGAAATTGGAAAGTATACCAAACTTATTGGCTTCAATTCTGATGAATAGGGAAACCAAAAACATGCTCGAGCATTTTTTTTATACTTTGTCACAAAATGCATAAAAAAGAAATGCTAATTTTAAAAAGATAAAGCGTTTTAGTCACATCCATTAGAGCATATTTCGGCATATTTCGCAATAAACTATTTTTTTTTTACAAGTTTTAGAAGTACATACTAAATTTAATGCATATTCAAAACTATTTTATTTCATTGGTTATAAAGCCCGTGCCAATTGATAGAAAACTACTCTGGAAAACTGCCATCCACGTAGGGCTAGTGAAAAATTTGACAGCAAGCATCACACTTACCTGACGGTTTTGACATGTTTTTTGTTATAATATTATTGCTAATAAGTGCACGACTTTCTGTTCTGAAAGAATTGAAATCAGGAAAAATAAATATTTTCCATATACATACTAAATGCTGCATTTTGATTACATAACATGCTGGCCTTTGTTTTTGCATCAAAGCAACAGTTAAAAGTTTCCAGCAGGGCTTTGCTGTATTAAAAAATATTGCAGGCCAAATTGAATCCGGTAATTCTATTCATCCGATTAAAACATATATAGTGTTCGTGCCCCCTCCATGTTTAACAATGTATTCCCCGATAACAGATAATCATTTCTTTTTAAAAATTAGCCATATATTTTGTTATTTATTGCAAAAAAAATAATTAAATTAAAATTGCATTTTTATTTCTATACATATGTAAGTGAATACGCTCTGAATGTGTAAATATTTTACTTTATTGTAACATTTTACTTTTACCAGGGTTTTGGTACATTTTAAAAAAAAATTCAATAGATTTTTCCACAAGAAAAGTTGAACTACTTACTTTTTTAAAAGTATATTTTAAGCATGTTTTTGATATTTTCGTGCATATTTATGCATATTTCTTATTTTATCCTGCATATTTTAAGCGCTTAAAAACATGTTTTTACAGCACTTTTTTGGTTGACCTATTGATGAATTATTTAAAAATATTAACAGCCATATTACTGACTTGTCGTTATTCCTTCTTATTCAACAGTTTCATTATTCTGAGCAATTCTGAGCGACGGCGGAATGACTTTTTTGTCAATTATTCACTATGGAATAGCGACGAATAACTTCCGCAGGCGGTCAGCATTTTTATAGAGACCAATTTAAAAAAGTACCAATCGGCCCATTTTTGGCAAAATTATAGGTATGGAGAAAAAAATTACAAATCGGGGTGGCTTCTCTGAAGTGGTAGTATAACATAAGAAGTTGTGAAAAGCATCCAAGATGCAAAAGCCAAAAAAAGCCATTTCGGTGCTGGAATGCCCCATATTAGGGATATTTTTAAGTTATAATTAGGGTAATACAGGTAAATTTAAACAGAACTTGGGTTACGCTCACTGTTATGCTTGTGTGGAAATTTTTACATATTTATTAAAAAAAAAATCGTTAAACAAAAAATGAAGGTGAAAAAATTTACTTTTTTTAATCGAGCAGAATTTACCGAAAGTCTAAGTGACGAAATGTGCGTTGCGAACTCACGTTTGTTTGTTTGCCAAACACCAAATTCAAATTCAGTGTGATGTGGAATAACAGTATGGAGACACAATAAAGATGAAATTTTTTAGAATTGAAAAACATTAAATTTGTTGGTTTGTTATTGAGTTTTCTCTTTTAATTGACACCCATATTGTTATATTACATTGCAGTGAATTTTTTTAATCATTTTTGAATTTATCATATCTTCGAAATTTCAAAGTCCTTAAAAAAATCCTGAGAGAAAAACTAAAAACGCAGTTTTACTATATTTGGTGCCGAGTATCGTAAATATATTAATTTTTGTGTGGGCAAAATTGACTGTTGAAAAACTCGGACACGGTTGCAGTGGAATTATTTTATTTATTTATAACTATTTTTCAACGAAAATGCTACAAATGTAGACTACAGAGTAAAAGAAGGTTTAACTAAAAAATTGGAGAATTGCATTTAATAAAAAATAATGCTTTTCGGGTTCTTGCCCGTTTCAATTTCACCATAAATGGATTAAAGAGGATAATTAACAAACCAAAAAATTGAGTTTCGATTTATTACTTGTATGTATTGTTAAAGCAATTGTAAAATTGAGCATTTGCAAATTTTGAATGAACAACATGGAATAACAGCCTAATTCGTCCGATTCAGAGCGATTAGTTATTCCCCGGAATAACTATTCTGACTTTCTTATTACGCCTGATTTCGTTTTATTCTGTGCGTCATTAATATGTATACTTATTCCGACTAATTCTCCTCTATTCCGACATATTTGGAGTGTCAATAATATGACCCTAAGAGTTGAAAGGAGGTTACATTTCGTAATCCAAAAAAGGCGTGGTTGCTATAGTTTTTTTTTTTTTGAAAATTTTCAACTTCTTTGAAATAAAGACTGCAAATAGTATATAAAGCCTTTACATTTGCTTGAATGCATTGATTTGTCACAGGGTACATTCATCTCTTTGCATATAAATATACGCGTCTACAGGCTTAGTTTTTGGCTAACCATTGTTTGGTGGGCTTATTAAAATTCTCTTCATGGCTGCTTTTTGATGAGAAAACAATTGGCTTGGAGCGGATTACGGATGCATTTGTACGCAAATTTTTAGT
Source organism: Rhagoletis zephyria (assembly GCF_001687245.7). Classification (NCBI taxonomy): domain Eukaryota; kingdom Metazoa; phylum Arthropoda; class Insecta; order Diptera; family Tephritidae; genus Rhagoletis; species Rhagoletis zephyria. Next base: position 25,195 of record NW_016162686.1, read on the forward strand.
GTATGTATTTGTTTCATATCTATTTGGGTAGGTATTACTTAATACATACATGAAAATAATTGTATGCTCGGTTTGTATATATGTATGTATGTATGTATGCACGCACTACGTTCCGCATGTTGCACATATACGGGTACTGTATAGTCTGGGAAGATAGCAAATGCAGCGACTTGCTAAACGTCCACGGGGACTGCGTCTGTGGTTGCATATTTACTTTTAATCGATTTCCACAAAAGGAGGAGGTTATCAGTTCGTCTGAATATATACATATATATATATATATTTTTTATGTATGTTACCGCATAACTTTGGAACATGGGAAAGGTAGTCCATTACTAATCTGGTTTAGATCCGATAATTGGATAATGAAAAAATGAATGGTACTCCTAAATTTTTAAATGAGAATTGAAGTCGGTTTTGTGTCTTGCTTAAAAATCACTTGTTATTTGTATTTTATGTACGAGCATACATATGTATGTACATAATAGTGTAGCTGTTGAAATTTTTGAAAATAAAATTTTGGTAAAATAGTTTTGGTCTTTAAGGTTACCTATGGTAATGGGTCTTGATATGGAAATTTCTGGAGGAAGAGACTTAGAAGTGAATATTTTTAAAATGTTACAGGATTGTACGCCCTCAGGCTGAGCACTGGCTTAACACCAACACTGAGCCCGCACTAACACGTTGCAGAAACTTTACTGATGGCTCCATGCATAAGACAATCTTCAATTCTATTTCGAGATATGTACATGCCTCAGTATTTCAAGCCTAGGTATTTGCAATCCTCCGGGGAAGAGAAGCAGGATACTCAAGCTACTCTCAGGGCATTGCCCAGCTCTGTAACTAAATAAATACTTTCATATTAGTTCTTCAATGCAAGTCTATTCTATTTTATATTGGAAATCGACGAACGACGAACTTGCTTTACTTTGGGTGCAATGTCATTTCGTAGTACCTGGTAATAAGGCATCTGCCCATTTGGTCAGAAAGGGCTTGGCCAAGTAAGTACTCCTCGGCCCGCAACCTATTATAACATCCTCAACAACACAAACTGGGTGAATATTTTGCTCATAAATGACTGGAAGGCTTCGAGGGGTTGCACGCGGCCAAAACTCATATTACTTTCAATCTCAGGGGGTCTTGCTAGCTTCCTATGAGCAGATGAAACTGCAAACAATTTGTGGGAATATTGATTGATCGCTTTCATTGACATTACATGACAACCCCATTTGCCGCTCCTGCTTGGAAGAGGATGAGACAGAGAAGAGGTGGAACAGTTTTTGTGCTTCGGTCACGCCTTTCCGAGGATTAGGTATGCGATTTTGGTAGCAATGTTTTGAGAGACGAACACTTCAGCCTTTAAACACACAAAAATATGCACCGATTTTTTTTTTAACGTTTAGATCAAAAACAAATTATAAAGGAACACGAAAACAGTTTAATTTATGGCATGTGGTCTGAGTTCTGTTTTACGCACGCCGTATTTTGTGTTCTTATTGGCCAATTGCCTCTCTCCTTCAATTTTGTTCGTGGGCGTCCTTGTGCGCCGTGTCGAAGGACCTGAAGCGTCTTTTTCCAAGCGTACAAAATGGCCAAGCCAACGCAATCGTTGTATTTCTATGCGCTTAACTATGTGCAGGTCGTTGAAAAGTTCATACAGGTCGTCATCCCATATTCTGCGGTATTCATCGGCAAGTGTAATAAGTTCTACGGGGCGTATACGTTACATACACAATTTCGGATGTACAGCGACTCAAACAAGTGAGTACATGTTGATTATTTTTTTTTTAATATTCACAATGCTTTTGGAGTAAAGTTTTTTTAATTATTTACCTTTAAAAAATATTGCGCAAGCTTTAGCCAAAACCATAAAAATCGCAGTCTCATACTTTATACAAAATTTAGGAAAATTAAAAAAAATGTTCATAAACTTTTTAATCTGAATCTTTATAACATTTTTGGGTATGCAGTTTTATAGCCCATATAATTTTAGTCACACGAAGTTCCAGTTTCGAGCGGCTGAAAATTCGCGTTGCTTTTTAATATTTTTTTGTTAACAAATTCTTTTTCCCCAAAACCCTTTAATTTGACACAGCAGCTTTGAAAAAATCGATTCTTGCATTTTCTCCCAACCGAGTTCAATAAAGTTTCACTTAAAAAATTCTGAAAGACTATCAACGAATTTTCAGGGTTTTATATTTGGATTAGAATTGCGCTCGGAAAATTATGTAGTAGTTGGGAAAATTTTTCAAAACACTGCATAATAATAATTTCATATGCTGCAGAAGACAGGTCCATATATAGGCATGTAGTACATATGTATTACTGTTTCTTGTCAAAGAAATCACACTTCTATTCTTGTTCATATTTTTACAATATGTTTAAATCAAACAAAAGCGAAAATGCAAGACAACCCTGAAAGGAAGCTTTGAATATTTTTAGCCGCATGCATGCAGTTTGTATGTGATGATAAATTCTTAAATATACAAAAACACATACGTACATATGTGTGTATTTATGTGTGAATTGCTTATAAATACATATTTTTGTAGAGAGCATATGAATAAGTTCATTATGTTTTCACCCAATTGATTACTTACAGTGATGCCCCAGAGGTTACAGCAATGCGACACAATTGTTTGGTTAGCTCAGTGCCAAAAAAAATTCATATGTATATACATATATACAAAAGGTGTACAAACAAATACACATTATGTATATGGCGATGTAAATGCATGTTGTACGATGCACTCAAATGATTTGCAACGTATTTTGCTTGCAACACTTTTACGATATATTGTTTTCAATTTGTTGCGCCTACAGGCGGTACATGCTGCATGCAACAATTTTAATGGCGTTTTTGCAATTTGTTTAACAACGTGTTTTATATAAATACAAGATGCATTTTGAGTGATTGCTTCGAGGCGATTTTATTTATTTAATTTAAATATGATGTTAATACTTATTTTTTTATTTATATTATATTATATTGGCTATCTAGCCATTTGGTTGTATAGTAAGTAAATACACTGCTCATAGCAAGACCTCAACAGCAGATATCTAACTTCGTGCCCATATTTTTGGTTTAGTTAATATCGTGGAGTAAGAGTTTCAACGAATAAAGAATGCAGGCTCGATAGACGTACATAGCTAATAAGTATTGACATTGCTGAGAAAGTTAGCTGTACTCTTACTAGGGTACTGTTTAGGATGATTTATTCAGTTTTTCCAAACAATTTCCACTAGTTTTCTTTTTGAAATCCTAATTTTTCGAAACAAACCGAGTTTTTCATATAATACAAATCTTGATCTCTCAATAAAAGTTTTGAGTTTTTCGAAAACTTTAAACTTTTTCCCGTTTAAGAGAAACTCCTAAGCCAGCTGGCTTTTGTTTTTTTAAAGCCGTGTGCGTGTGTGTTCGAAGTAGAGCCTTCGATTTCCCGAGATTGTACGAGAATAAATTTTTTGCGAGGTTCGCTTTCTCACGGTATTCTCGTGTATCGAAAAACTCGTTATACTCGCGAGCTTCTCGATGATCAATTTAAGGCAGGCTATTTAATTTAGGGTATTTAAAGCTAGAACTGGTGAATTTCAACCATGTGCATTTTCTGCACCAGTGATATGCTCTTACATACGTTGTATGTCTCAATAGCAACTCGAAATTGCTCGTGAGAATGGCGATACCCAAGATTGTTTCGAGAACTCGAACACGGGTATTGAAATGCGAGAATTTTCGAGCAGAAATCAAAAGCCCTAGTTCGAAGTTAATATATTTAAATACGGTAATTTATTCGGTGGAAGAAGCAAGATCTGCATTTGACTCTAGATATGCTGAGTATCAGCACAGCCATTACCAAATCAAGTACATAAAACTCTAGCAGCTGATTCGAGTTGTGGCTTTGGTTTGCCTTAACAAATTTCTTAAAGGATTTTAAGGGCATTCTTGCAGGTTTGTCAGAGGCCAGTCGTGTCATTTGGTATGAACAGACTAAAGTTTTTCCTTAAGGAATTGATCTTATGTAACTTTTTAGTGTTGCAAAATTTCTGAAATCTCTTGACATTTTTACATACTTTAATTTTGCTAGAAACCGATTTAATATGTTGATAATATACTTTTAAAAAAGTACATTGTCAAAACAAGAAGACGAATAAAAAATGAATATTTGCAAGGGAAGAAAGCCAATCTACAAACAGATTTTTAAACTCTCACATACAGCTAAATAAATACCTACAAATAAAAAGCTCAGATGTAAAAACAAATCTGCGTTGGTGTTTTACAATATACTCGTACATAATTATGTATGTACATTAGACTGCATCACCAAAAAAGGTTGCGTTTTTTCCGCCGGGATTACATAATTTATTATATTTTCAGACGTCCACCAAAATATTTCGGGAAAATATTAAGATTTAAGTGAGCTCGACCGATTTGAAAATACCTCCAAAAATGGATTGTTTTATGAATAAAAAGAGTTACTTAACGAACTTTTTGAAAAAAGTCTACCCAGATGACAAAACAGGTTAGGCTTAAAAAATCTGCACAAGAATATTTAAAAACCTTTTCAATGGAATCGTAATAATGAGATTTTTGATGCTGTTTGTTTACTTTTTTCAAAGATTGATTTACGAAAAACTTAAATAACTGGGATTTCTTAGGCTTAAACCATTTTGTCATTTGAGGGTATTTTTTCAAAAAACGTCTTTAAGAAACTATATTTATTCATAAAAAACTTAATTTTTGGAGGTATTTTGAAATCGCTCCAGCTCGCTTGAATCTTAACATTTTTCCGAAATATTTTGGTGGGCATCTTAAAATATAATAGATTTTATAATTCCAATAGAAAAATAGTATCGATTTTTTTTTTGTATGGGGGTGATGCAGTCTAATGTACATATTTGTTTACTTTTTTTTTTTTGAACCAGAACCAAAATTGCATAATAGAACCTAATTCTCAATGTGCTCAAAGTAAAAGCCGTTTGTTTACCTGACCTCTGCATTGAATGGGAATTTACCCAATAAGATGTGGTCTCACTGAAACTGCAATCAATCAGATTTGCCCATCGCCCTTCCACAGATCTTTGCACATGCAATTGGTAAACTATCCTTTACAAAACACTTATTCTTCTTCGACGCTTCTGAGCAAACTTTAATATAATTGTTGTAAATTCTTCTTTGCCCTGCAACTGCATGTAAATATTTGCGCAGAAATTGTTGAGAAAAATATCCAGCCACTTTGCACGCAGTAATCGGATATTGGCATTAACAAAGGAGCGCTGTCGCCACTCAACAGCTGCCATCTTTATCACACTTTATTATCAGCAACACGTTTGTCGACAGTTGGCTTATTTTGCTGCTTTCTATTTTTATTATTATTTTTTTTATTTTATTTTTTGTATCATCAGCACAGCGCGCAAATACGCAAGTGGAAATGAAAATACTCGTTTTCTTAAGTTTATCAACCGACATTGAATGCTTTGAATTACGAAAAGTTCACGTTTGGCATTTAAGCAACAAACTTTGGCATTTGCATTCCGGTGCAAGAATTTCGTATTCGATTTTGCAAAACTTGTAGCTGGGTAGATTTTTGAAAAAGCAACAAAAAAAAAAACCCAAAAACAAAAAAACTCTGGGTTTAGAAAAGCGGTTAACAGCACCAAAGCGGTACCTTTCTCAGGTGAAAAGTTGCTGCCTTGGGTTGAACTTTCTGGCATTCAGCCTCAGGTCGAAAATAAAAGAAAAATCTCAAACGCACGAATGCGAAAATTACATTAGTTTGGGAAGAAACAAAAAAAAAAAAAAAGAATAGGAAAATCTGGAAATCGTACTACTGGTTAAGCGTATGCAGCATATTAACGGCGACTAACTACACTGGGGATATGCAGTAGCGCTCAAATGCGATTTTTTCAAACTTTTCTAGTTAAGAACTTATTTTTGTGTTGTGGTAGGTCGGTATTTTATTTTGATTTGCTTTAGTGACACCACAGATTTTTGTTTTTTTTTAAGTTTTTTGTTTTGTTTCGTATGGTGTGAAAAGTTAATGCATTCTTTTTGCTTGCTGAAATTAAGTTCAGGCATATGTGGCAGCGTGTGTGAATGAAAATATAGAAATGCATAGCGTTACCCGAAAAGCTATTCATGCCCAAATGTTGGAGCCAATCTCTGGAATTAAAGCAATCATATGTGTGTTTGAATAGTCTAAGTCTGTTCCCTTAATATTACGCATTATTTTCCATGAAATTTAGGAAAAACGAAAGATAGAAATACAAAATAGTAGGTATAGCGCTTAAGCTCTCAATATTTTCTGATAAGTTTTGAATTTGATTTTGAATTATGTTTTGTATTTCAAAGAAAATATAATAATCATATATGTTCATACAAATGTACGTGACACTGTCCCAAAAACGTATATATTTGTGCTTTTTAGCCTAAATAACATATGTACATATATGAACGATTTCACCCAATAACATCGAAAAAAGTAATTAATGGAAAAATTACAGTGGCTTTGTAAGGGTGTATTACAAGGCTGCAAAACTATATGTTTTCTAGTCGAATAATTTGTGTATATTCTGAAAATTTGCAATTGTAGAACATTTATTTAATTGGTCTGACAGGGCGTATGATGAACATTTATTTATTAAATTCATCTTTTATAGCAAGCTCTTTTCCTCCTAAAAAAAAATGCCTTTCATACTATTAAATAAGCAAAATAAAGTTTTTTAGTGTTTGACATATCCTCTCGGGTTGAGTAAGCAACAAATCCACACCTGAGTGGAAGATCGATCTATCTCGGCAGCCAGTTCGAAAACGGCTATCTCAGCTGACGATTTAAAAACACACTACTTTGCACATTTTCAATATATTTTCAGTTGAGGTAGCGCGTTTTTGAACCGAATTCTGAGATAGGGTATTTTTGAAAAAAAATCTGAAGTAGGGCGTTCTTGAAAACCTATAAATGGAGGGAGTAGATATGCGTTAAAAAAACTTGGATATTTGGGAGAGTTTAATGCAAGGCATCAGAGCAAAGGGTTTTTTTCAAAATAAAATACAATTAATTATTGCTTTCAAATAACATCATCTCATTCGAAAGTTTTCCAGATACGAAAATGATTGGAAATTGTAATCGTTTTCTGTTCAATGTCGGAAAGGAAAACCGCAAATTTTTGGAACGTTTTTGGATATGTAAATGAACGAAAATTGTAGTTGCTTTCCATTCGTTTCCATACTAGATCGCACTGTCGGCAAAATTGACGATTCTCTGCTCAGTTGGAAGTCATTGTTTTTATCCCTGACTGCTGGGTATTGTGCATTGAATATTATTGTCAAGTAACAAGTAAGTTTTAAGCAAAAACCGACTTCAATTCTCTTATAAAAATATAAGATTACCGTTAAAAAAAAAAAAACTATCGAGATCGGTCCAAAGATCCAAAGCTATACGGTAACATACATAAAAAAAATATTCCGTCAAATTGATAACACGGATAATACGGTTGTTTTCTGTGGAAAAAAATTGTAAATAAAATTTTTAATTTTTTTTTAATTTTTTTTTAAGAACTTAAGGAGCAAGTGATTTGTTTTTAGTTCTGCTCCAGCCAAAATCCTTTGCTCCTTAGCTCCTTGCTAATTTGCTCCGGCCCGCTCGAATGTACATGTGTCCATACCTCGATAGAACTACTGATACTCGTTCTCAGTACTATCGATACTTTTTAATTTATTTTACTACCAGATTAGTAGCTATCCGATCTAATTGTGCTTGCATTTTTAGTTAAGTTTATTAACACTTCTTGCGTAATTGAATAAGAAGACAACACGACGTTTGACGACTGAAGGTTATCAGCTCACAAAACATAGTAAATAGTGAAGAATTCATAAAGTTTGTTCGCGTTTTAGATCCAGGCTATGTGTTTTCGTGTGCGAAAATACTGTGTGATGAATTGTTGAAAAAGCAATATGACAGTGCTAAGTTTATTCTGAAAGCCATCTTTACGATATTGGCCATGCGGGTAAGACATGAGACATCTAGATATCTTCTATAAGTGAATCTTACCTAACCATACTTTATCGATGGTTCGCCAAGAACTATCGGCCAGAGTTTAGTGATATTTGGCGCGCTTAAATTTACTAACATTAGGGTGGTAGGAACTGAAATGTAATGATTTAAATTTTTATTTGAATTTAATATGGAAACTGACAGCAAAAAAATCATTTTACCAGCAAATTCTTATTTTTACAGCAAATGCGCAAGATTCGACCAAAAATGTAAGAAGGCAACCATTACGTTTTTACGCCATTTTTTTGTCACATTGATTTGCAAAAAATACTTTATAGGGAATTTACATGATTCAACTTTCACAGGCGATTAGTTGAACCAAAAGATGAACGAAAGTAGGCAGCCGACCAACTTCATTGAAAGCGATTAGTTGAAAGGCCGTTTACACCAGGCAATTGTTGCTTTCAACTAAAAATCGCCTGAAAAATCGCCTCATGTAAATTCCCTATAATAGGGAATAGACTCAGTGGTACCCGATGAACTTTTATCTGGTACGGTCTAATCTACAAAAATGCTCGCAGCAGTTTTTGGTAAGAAAACAATTTTATTTGAAAAAGTGTGTAGGAATTCGTTTTGTTTATATTTGGCACAGAAACATACATATGTACCTCTTTGTCAAAAGACTAAAAAGCTCTGTCAAATAGAAATTTCGGCTAATCGAACTTCAAAGCGCTTCAAGCAAGCAAAATAAAGCTGCCATTTGGCCAACTTTCATATATTTTGGGCCAATACCTTAAAGTCGCCGCATTCTGTTAAGCGCTTCAGTTTTGTTGACGCACACCTCATCCTGGTCCTATTTTTATAGAGTTTTTTCTTTGACAAATTAGTCGGCCTTATCGTTGTAGGTATCTCCAGTGTGCTCGAACCCAGTAGAGGCGTACTTCCTAACAAGCGTAGAATCTAACAGTGGCTGTCTTGCGCTCTGCCATACTTCTTTAGGATGTGTTGCCATAAAAATGCTTGACCTTCAGTATAAAGCTTAACTTGTCCATTTGTATGGTTTCTACACATATAAAGTTCTGCTTAGAAAATGCTACAATGCTCTGACAGCTAATAAGACTTGCTAAGCTCAAGCTCCTCGCTATGTATGGCAGCGCCAACTCTCCTATCCATATTCGACCCATCTATAAAAACGTGCACCGCCATAGCTATTACTATGTTTCCCCCTACTTCCCGCCAACCTTCGAAATCAGCAGTGGCCCTGAAATGCAGTTTGAGTACAGGTTAGAAAGCACATAGTCTATCCGTCCATGACGAAGACGTCATCTCATGGGCAGTAGGTTTTGCAAATTATTTTTATAATTCCTTTAGTATCTTTAACTTGTAAACTATGCGAAAGAAAAGGCTACAAAAAAAAAAAAATATTAAATTATGAAGATTCTTTGGAACATTAAATAGAGTAATGTTTTATATACATTATATGAGGTGACTTTAGTAAAAATATGCATTTGGCAGCTTACTCGTAATTTCATGATGAAATTGAGTAAAATGGCAGTCCGACCGGTTCAAACTTAACTGGTAATGATTAATCTACAATATTCTCTAGGAAGTATTGGCACGCAGTATTAAATTTTGACTACTTCTCTGAATATGAATACAATTTAAATTTAAAACTCCACATCAAGATTTGCAGACGATGTGGCTTTTGATGTTCACATCGTAATATAAAACTTTTAGCTAAATAGAAAAGCTTGCTATGCCGTTTTACTCTATAATATAAACTACTCGTATGTTCGTATGTATAAAATTAAATCAGGTTTTTCTGTACATTTTTAACGCAAAGCTTGAATGTACAAATTTTCTGAAACAAACCTCACTAATAACTAATGCTGCTTGCTACTATACGTATATATTTTCGCAAAGTTTTTTACCATAAATGTATGAGAAAAAATACGAGTTCATCAGCATTCATGTACTGGTTTGCCGGCGTGTGCTCACAAATCACAACGCAGCCCAATGACAAACATCAAGTGACAAAGTGTTGACAAAACTCAATTCAACTTTTCGCGCCACATGGAGTACATATTTGCGAGCTTGCATTTCGTTTACATAAATACTAAGTAGCAAAGGAGATGCACAGCTAAATATACTATCCAGCAAATTTCTATTTCAGCAAGCTACATTTTCGCGGATAGCAAGACAGACAGCTCTAAATTCAAAATTTTCGTCGCAAGTTAATCTTTTAGGCGCTGCACTGAAATATAGCCTTTTTAATTTTGAAACTATTTTTCCCATTTTTGGTTTATGTGTACACCATTTTACTAGACGAAGTCATTTTCCCAAGATATTTTCATCTGAAATTTGCATGGCGAATTAAGAAAACACGAAAAAATGTTACTCATACGCCGCGTACGAGTTTCTCGGGGTCTTTTACTTAAATATCATTGCGATTTTGCTTTTGGTTTTGGTTTTCAATTTGACAATGCTTATAATTTTGCAAACTGAATCATCTCCTTTCAATGCAAGTTTTCCTCTTTCTTCGTATCGATTATTTATTTTGTAAATTTCAAAACATTTCCATTCTCTTGCGTTTTGATGCCACACAACGCCAATAAATAACTCCAACACTTCAGCGTCGCCGTATTTTAGATGCCAAATCAACCAAGCAACGCGTGACTCAACTGCCACTGGCAGCGCCTTCTTTGAAAGAGCGTCGACGCTAATAAACGACATTTTAAGTGAGTTGACATTTACGCCATGAGATTTTCATGAGGCGCTGCGAAACAACACACAAGCTAGCACACATACATATGTTGTATACAAATAAAGTACATAGTGTATATTTGTAGAACCCTGTTTACGTAGGAGTATGTTTTGTTGTGTGGCCGCATTAAAAGCCACCAAAGCAACAGCTGCCGCGGACAGGCAACATCAAGATGCTGACAAGCTCGAGTCACACGCGTGCGAGCTAAGTAGACATGACGATGGTTAGCGTATGCCACATGCCACACAGACGTGGCTGTTGCATGAGCATTCACGCTTTGCTGTGCATTTTTAATGCCACTTGCATTTGGAGCGAAGTATTTAGGAAACCGAAGCGCAGCGCATAATTGAATAAAGCATGGCATAGCAAGGAGAAGGAAAGTAGCTGTTTAGATGGCAACCTGCCACTTGGTGGCAATCGACTAAGCAGCCTTCACACGAATAAAGTCTTCAATTTTTTACGCTAAATAATTTACTGGATGTGAATTTAGAGCCAATAGCAACGATCGGTAGCATCTTCTGGTCTCTTTGCGGTAGGCAGACATTTAACCAGGAAGGCAGATGTTTTCATAGCACTCTTCCTAAATATTTGTTTGTGTTTTTACTAGTTTCATCTTTTCATTCCGTATAAGCATCATAAAAGAGCAACGGCAGCTATTGTCAACGCAAATGCTGCATTTCGCACACACTTTAACATACCATACATTACTTTCAATATAAAGACAAAATCGATACAGATAAGCAGCTTGGAGATGTTTTTCCGGTTAGGAAGGCTAAACCAAAGGGGAGTTGCGATGTTAAGCAGCCAACCGAGAGGCTCTTATTGAAGTGTAATTTTACAGCCTTGTACATGCCCGATCGCCGTGTGGTCCTGTAGGCGGCATAAAATGTACCGTTGTTCTTTCGGGCTCGCTGAAATGCAACTCATCTTTTGGGGGCCATATGCAGCAGGTGCCAAAGTCTTGTTGCGACTAATTGGCCGTAAATTGCAGCTTTTCGACGTAGAGCTTTCGTTGCATTTCTGGAAGCAAAAGGTTTTGCCGCACAGAGGTGGTTGCGTGTCTTGGCTGCAACAAGATATTGTTTCGAGTCAATGTTTGGCGCTCGGAGTGTACGTAGGTCTAAAACAATGGAAGTTTGCTTTACAACTATCCCATCATGATCTATTTCGTTTCTAGTTTTTCGATCTGGAGACAGCCAAGTAACTTGATGGATCTTTTTATACTAGAACCAGGTACTGATTTCAAAATAAAAAAATAGGGATATATATTTTTTTTTGGTTCAGAACAATCTTAGGGGGTGGCGGCATTAAAATTCCGACTTTATTGTTTTTAGACCACTCTACTGTAAACATAAAATTTCGTATTACTTTGTTGAAAAAGAAAATAAATACAAGTTTATTTTTTAATGTAAGTTGAAAGTAATTTCATTCTAGTAAAAGTTTTATGCAAAAATATCAAATATGTAATTTAAAAATAAATTTTTGGATGCAATTTAAATTCTTCAAATATCTGCATTAATTCAGAAGTTATGATTTTTTACAAAGAAAATAGTCAAAAGGTGCCATAGTGCGCCGCGAGGCCACACGAATTTCGTGTCTTGAACTGTCCAATACATTTATTGGATGGCGGTGATATCAGTCTTTGTATTTTTGAAGACATCAATTGGCCGGGCAGAGACAGCTTCCCCATCAATGTTTCGCCGTGCTTTGTTCGTTTACAGTGGTCGTCATAAAAAGGAGGGGGTCACATGTGTTGCTGTATTGTTTGGTTATAGTAGAGGTTATTGTTACGTGGCTGGTCAAAAGGGAAGCGCACAAATAATAGAGAATTTTTATTTTGACCAGTTTTGGCTATATTTCTTTTGTTTATTCGATGTATCATATTTTTTTATAAAAGTCTAGCGCATTACATAAAAAGCACCATGTGAAATCCACCTTTCAAATTTTGTACAAAAATTATAAAAATTCGACAATATTTACCAAAATCCCAGAAAATTTTCAAACTTTTTATTCAGGCTTTTTAGAAAAATTTTTGGTATGCAGTTTTATAGCACATTCAATTCTAGTGCGATAAAGTGCAAATGCCAAGACTCTAGAAACTCGCGTTGATTTGTAGTAATTTTTTTGGCTGATGTTGTTGTGCATTTTCTTCCATATAAAGTATGATCGACAATGCTCAAAATTTATTTTTATATGGAAGAAAATCTGAATAAAAAGTGTGAAATTGTTGGGGTATTTTGATAAAATTTGTTGAATTTTTATAATTTTTGTACAAGTTTTGAGATGTGAATTTATATGGTGCGTGTTATATAGACTTTTATACAAAACTGTAAACATCGAATGCACAAAAGTAATATAGCTAAAACAGGTCAATATAAAAAGTTTATATTATTTCTCCACCATTGTATTTAAATATATACATATGGACATATTTATATATTATGCATATTTGCACAAAAACAATAAATATATCCTTTCATATTATGCATAGAACTTCCAATACTTAGAATAAATGACTATGTACAAGCATCTCTGAATAATGGTGGTTTTTTGTTCTTCAGATTTTCTCATGTAGTTCTTTTCCTGCTAATGTCAAATGAAAATAAAGCATATCTCGCTAGTTGACATTTTTTGTTTTTACTCGACAATCGCCTACAAGTCGCTGAGTGCGGTGTCAATACCTCCCATTATCTCCTATCGCCGGCACTTTAGTGTCGAAAGATAATAAAATTTTCGGCTCTTTACAATTATATTTTATTTTCCGCTTTTAGTTGGCAATGGACACACGCCAGGCCAAAGTAAACGTTCGTGACAACAAACTCAGGAAATGTGGATATACGTAAGTTCATACAACTTTATATATCTAAATATGCGTGTATATATTTTTACTATTCTCAAGTGAGAATTCTACAGTATATTTTCCCCGGAGTAAAATATTTATGTTATTTGTTGTGGTAAATAGAAAACTTCAAAAACTAATAAAATTGTTCCACAATTATTACGAGTAATGAGTTTCATTAGACCATTACGTGTAGTAATTTAAAACAATTAATTGGTTGGTTTTAATGCGTTTTGAAATATACAAGCGCCTTTGGAATCTTTTGAGAAATAAGTTAAACAGAAATTAGTTAAACAATGAGTTTCTAAAATTTCTATCGTTCTGAAGGTTTTTCGGTGACAGTGATAATTAAATGGGACGCAGAAAAATAGCTCCCCTTCGCTGCTGATGTACATAGATTTAAAACTGTAAAACACATGGGCCCAAAGTAGTAGTCGTAGGTTAAACTCATTCTTGTTAAAATAAAGTTTTAAGTTTAGAATAGATTTTTAAGTTATGCCAATCATAGACATCTTAGAAACAGAATTTTGTTAAGATGAGAGAGTTCAGTAGCTCGTTTTCGTAACTCTTCTCTACCGATTATTTCTCTACTGGTAGAGAATATACGTCATTCTCCACTACTCATTAGCAGTAGAGAACATATATGAGTTCGCCTTGGTTTTTGGTGTGCAAAATCTGATTGAGCTCTAATTGAGCTCAAAGATGCGAAAGAAACAAGACTTTTTGTTATATTCGCTGTGTAGTTTTTTTTGACGAATAATTAATTTTTTATAGAAAACCGAATAAGTAATTTGAAATTTAATTTTTTCCCCTTTGAAAATACTTTTCTATTCAAGAACATGTTTTTTTTTGCATCTGATATGGGTGTCCACTTACAAAGTGCGCTTTTTTCGATTTCTAGTTTTTGGTGGGTAACGTACCAGTATTTAAAGTAGTTTCATGTCCACCAACAACACAGTGCAAAATCTTTCTATATTCTGAAAAAATAGCATCAACTGTTAGCTGCTCTTGCAAAAGTCACTGTCATACTTAATTATAACCTTTTGAAAGTCCCCATCTTCTGATGAACTTAGAAAACTGCTATAGGTTGTATAGACTGTTAATGTTATGTTATGTTATAATATAATTAGGCTTTTATTCATTCAGCTATTATTATTACGCAAAAAAGATTAAATTTAGATGTTACTTGTTGTCGTAGTCGTTTTTTTTAATTTATGGCTTACTATTATAACATCACATAACACCGTTTGCCCGTGCACTACTCATACATCGTGCTTCGAAGTTTATGCGTTTTGCAATATTTCTTGTTTAAGCACTGTATGCAGCTCTCAAGAAAACGGTCAAGAAAAAATTGCCATTATTTCGCGTGTGTGTCCAAGGAATTTTGACATATTTGATACCTCACAGCCTGTTGCCTCACTCTTTCCTCAAGAAATAATGACACGGGCATATATTTCTGTTGCAAACTGTTGCAAAGCGTAGTAAACTTCTTAAGAACTGCGTACTGCCTTAGGGAAATGTGACTCAAGAAAATTTCTTAGCCATTTCTTGTACGTCATTTTATATGGAGTTTTTGCTTTTCTTGAGAGCTGCATACAGGCCTTTACACAAGATGTGCAGAATTATGTTCGAGTATATCGTAACACATATATATGTATACATATCAATTAAATACGTTACCATTTAAAATTTTTGTAATGATGTAGAATAAAAAATCTTGGAAAACACATCGAGCCCTAACCTCCAAAAGGTGTGAGTGACATTTTTTTTTAAATTTTTTTTTTTTTGATGCAGAAATGCATCTACATATATACCCAAGGAAGATTTCTGCATCAAACTGAAAATTCTGAAAAAATGCCAAATGTCTTTTTGGCGGTCCTCTAAGTACATTGGCTATAAAGGGTGGTAATGCATTATCAAAATAATCCACAAATTTAAAGTTTAACACATGTTAAGAGTAAAAACCGAGTTAAATTAAAAAATTATTGAAGAAATTGGGTTGGTTGTGTATGTACATAAGGGTGGCCCAAAAATGCATGTGAAAAAATAAAGTCGGAATTTTTATGCTCTTATTCCCTAGGATTGTTCTATACCGAAATAAATATACCCCTATTTTTTATTTTTTTTTAAATCAAAAAATTTTTACAGGTTGCTCAAAGCGCCAAAAGCCAAACTCCCAGAAAATTCCATAGGCGGATAAATAAAAAATCTTTAGTATTAAAAAATTCGTAAATAAACAATTGTTTATTGGAAGTCTCCTGAAGAGAACCAGAGATTTGCTATCGAAAAATATTGATTTTCAAGAATTCTATACCATTTCTACGAAAAGTGGGCTTTCCCCATATAAAATACAAACATGGAAAACCTTAAGCGCTTTGAGCGATCTCTAAATGTTTTTTTGATTTCAATATAAAAAAAGTTAGGGGTCAATTTTTTCAATGAGTGCATTAAAATTCCGACTTTACATATTTTGGACCACCCTAATGTACATACATGTGTATAATCGAAAGCTGGCCTCGAAAAACCTTACAAC
>NW_016162687.1:0-2567 GCF_001687245.7 Rhagoletis zephyria
CGGTAATGTTTAGAGACAAAACGAGTAAACTCAGAAAAATAAAACAGGGTGTTCCTTTCCCCGCTACTGTAAAACTTTTACATTTCAAAGCTCCCTCAACTACCAGAGGGAGTCTCGATTTTCTCTTACGCCGACGATTGTTCGATTATGGCGACTGGGAATGGAATTAATGCCCTGTGTTCGAAAGTAAACGGATATCTCTCCAAACTTTCTCGCTTCTTCACTGCAAAATGTCTAGCCCTCTCCCTACGAAATCCTCTGCGACCCTGTTCACAACCTGGACTAAGGAGGTCAGGCTACCGCTGGGAATTCACGTCGATGACACACCAATTCCGACGGTGAATGACCCCAAAATACTCGGAGTAACATTTGACAGCCTGCTCTCCTTCTCTGCGCACGCCACAGCTACTTTCAATAAAGTACAGAGAAGCAACAAGGTCCTCAAGTCGCTAGCCGGCAGTACTTGGGGCAAAGACAAAGAAACGTTGCTGGCAACATACAAGGCAATAGGCCGGCCGGTTTTGAACTACGCAGCGCCAGTGTGGTCGCCAGGGACTAGTAGGACGCAGTGGACGAAGCTACAGACTGTACAGAACACCGCACTCAGGACAGCGACAGTATGCCTCCTGATGTCGCCCGAACATCATCTCAATCATCTCGCAAATGCTCCCCGTAAAGGAGCACAACATAATGCTCTGCAAGCAGTTCCTGATCGGGAGCCACGGAAGTGGCCACCCAAACAGACAGCTGCTTGCAGAGGAGCCCTCGCCTAGGCACGTCAGGAGGCATCTATATGAACTGACGGACGAAGTCCAGAGGTTCATCAAGCAACCTCTGGACCCGTCAGCTTACCGACTGGCCCTGAACGGCATTCACAGGGAGTCAGTCTCGAGTTATGTAGACTCTAGACCTGTGAATGCCGTTCTAGGCATACCGCCCCCGGACATAGACGAGACGGAGCTTCATCTGCCTCGGCAGACACGAACGACAATAGCCCAACTTCGCTCTGGCTACTGCAGCAGGTTAAACTCCTACCTGAGTAGATTGAATGAGGATGGGCCAAATGAGTGTCCGGCATGCAGAGAGACCCCACAAAACTCGAAACATCTCTTCGCATGCCCGGAAAACCCGACAACCCTAACGGCTTTGTCCCTGTGGACTAACCCAACAGAAGCTGCACGCTTCCTAGGGCTGCCGTTAGTGGAACTTGACGACAACGACTGAGATACCAACCGTCCTGGGCGGGGTTGTTGTAGCCGCTACAACAACAACAACATTCCTGTTTGGACCGACAAACCAAGGTCAAGCCAATCAGCAAACAAAATCATTTATTCACTTTTATTTTGTATATTTCGTTAATAAAACAGAGTAAAAAAACTTTGGGAGGATGGTTCCGTGCGCAGAAGTGGAAAACTTTTGACTGCCATTCACCTGGGAGTGGCCAGAAGCGATTCTTGTGCGTACGGTTCAAATCGCAGCTCACAACGTCCGAATATTTTTATCCACGTATCCTCTGGGTAGCAACCAACACCCGTTTGGGAGCGAGCAAAAGGGAGAAGGCGTAAAACTTCGCGTGCGCTGGGGGGTCCCGCCACGTTAAAACCCCGCCCAATGAAAAAATCTAAAAAGCCTCGGATGAGACCCCCTTTTTCTGATGACGACCACGGCAAACGTATAAAGGACTATGATTTAAGGGTATGCACCTGGAATATCCGGACCCTTAATGGGGAAGGTGCCTCTGCCCGGCTGGTTGATGTCCTCGGGCAGACAAAGGCTGACATCACCGCCATCCAAGAAATGCGATGCACGGGGCAAGGAAAAGTAAGCGTGAAGCCTTGCGACGTCTACTACAGTTGCCACGTAAAGGAGCGCAAATTCGGTGTTGGATTCGTGGTAGGAGAGAGACTCCGTCGCCGAGTACTGGCGTTCACCCCGGTGGACGAACGTCTAGCCACAATCCGCATCAAAGCTAGATTCTTCAACATCTCGCTCATCTGCGCCCATGCCCCGACGGAAGAGAAGGATGAGGCGTCCAAGGATCTCTTCTATGAGCGCTTGGAACGTACATATGAGCGCTGCCCCCGACACGATGTCAAAATCGTGCTTGGCGATTTTAATGCCAAGGTGGGCAAGGAAGGGATCTTTGGCGCCACTGTCGGAAAATTCAGCCTCCACGACGAAACGTCCGATAACGGACTGAGGCTGATCGACTTCGCCGGGGCCCGAAACATGGTAATATGTAGTACTAGGTTTCAGCATAATAACATCCACCAAGCTACATGGCTGTCTCCAGATCGAAAAACGAGAAACCAAATCGATCATGTTGTGATAGACGGAAGGCATGCTTCAAGCGTTTTAGACGTACGTACACTCTTAGGGCCAAACATCAACGCGGACCACTATCTTGTTGTAGCCGAGACACGCACCCGCCTCTGTGCAGCAAAAAATGTGCGCCTAACAATGCACGAAAGCTTAAGGTCGAAAAGCTGCAATCACAACAGACGGCCAATTTATTCGCCACTCGACTCACACACCTGCTCTCTGAGAGCACTCTTCAACAATCCGAC
>NW_016162687.1:2592-3636 GCF_001687245.7 Rhagoletis zephyria
TGTGCAGCAAAAAATGTGCGCCCAACAATGCAAGGAAAGCTTAACGTCGAAAAGCTGCAATCACAACAGACGGCCAATTTATTCGCCACTCGAATCACACACCTGCTCTCTGAGAGCACAATCCGACATACGCGAGCAGTGGAACCACATTTCCCGATAATTAAGTACCGCCGTCGAAGAAGTAGTTGGATTTCAGCGAGCCCGAAAGAACAACTGGTACGATGAGGAATGTCAAGAAGCCGCAGAGAAAAAAGATGCCGCCTACAGGGCCACGCTGCGATCGGGCGCAACGCGAGCCATGTGGGACCGTTATAGGGAACTGAAGAAGGAAGCGAGACGTATTTGCCGCAATAAGAAGAGAGAGGCCGAAATACGTGAGTGCGAAGAGCTTGAGATGCTGGCCGACAGGAAGAACGCCCGAAAATTCTACCAGAGGGTTAGGCGACTTACGGAAGGTTTCAAGACCGGGGCGAACTCCTGTAAGAACAACAATGGCGACCTAGTGAACGATGTCCAGAATATACTTAAATTGTGGAGCGAGCACTTTTATAACCTACTGAATGGTAGCAGCGCTGAAAGTAGTGAGGAAGACGAACCCGAGTCCCCAGTCGATGATGATGGAGTAGCTGTCCCACCGCCTGACTATGACGAGGTACGAATAGCGATTACGCGGCTGAAAAACAACAAAGCTGCTGGAGCTGACGGCCTGCCAGCCGAGCTATTCAAGTACGGCGGCGAGGAGCTGATGAGGTGCATGCATCAGCTCGTATGCAGAATATGGTCAGATGAACGCATGCCCGACGACTGGAATTTATGTGTGCTCTGCCCAATCCACAAGAAAGGCGACCACGCCATACGCGCCGACTACCGCGCAATCAGCCTTCTAAGCATAGGTTATAAGGTCGTATCGAGTCTAGCAAAAGACTAAAGCCCAGCGTCAACGAATTGATTCGACCTTATCAGTGTGGCTTTAGACCTGGCAAATCCACCATAGATCATAGATATTCACAATACGCCAAATCTTGGAAAAGACCCGCGAGAATA
>NW_016162687.1:3878-7659 GCF_001687245.7 Rhagoletis zephyria
ATAAGAGCCACAGAACTGAACCGCTCAGGCACAATACTTTACAAGAGCGTACAATTACTGGCGTATGCCGACGAAATCGATATTATCGGATTGGGTAGAGAAGCAAAGCGAATGGGTCTGGGGGTGACCGAGGACAAAACAAAGTATCTCTTGTCTTCACACAAACAGTCAGAGCATACGCGTCTTGGCACCCACGTCACTGTTGACAGTTACAAGTTTGAAAAAGTAGACGACTTTGTTTATTTGGGAACCAGCATTAATACCAATAATAATATCAGCCTTGCAATCCAACGGAGAATCACTCTTGCCAACAAGTGCTACTTTGGGCTGAGTAGGCAATTGAGAAGTAAAGTCCTCTCTCGTCGTACAAAGATCACACTCTATAAGTCACTCATCATGCCTGTGCTGGTGTATGGCGCGGAGGCATGGACAATGAAAGCATCTGATGAGGCGGCTCTTGGAGTTTTCGAGAGAAAGATTCTGCGAAAGATTTACGGACCTTTACGCGTTGGTGATGGCGAATATCGCAGACGATTTAACGATGAGCTGTATGAGCTTTACAACGATATAGACATAGTGCAGCGAATTAAAATTCAGCGGCTCCGCTGGTTTGGCCATGTCGTTCGAATGGACAGAAACGCTCCTGCTCTGAAAATATTCAACGCGGGCCGCGATGCTGGTAACAGAGGAAGAGGGAGGCCTCCTCTGCGTTGGAAAGACCAGGTGGAGAAGGACTTGGCTTCACTTGGCATTTCCAATTGGCGTCAGTTAGCACAGAAGAGAAATGACTGGCGTGCTGTTTTGGACTCGGCCAAAATCGCTTAGGCGGTTACAGCGCCACTAAAGAAGAAACTTTGCGCCTGCCAAAATTATTATAACCTCAAATCGCTGGGATTGCCATTTTATTTCACATTTTATTTGCGCTACTACACTCAGTTTACACTATACACTTCTTTTATTACTTTCACCTTAATAAAATATTCTAACCAAAATATAATAGCAAATTTCGCTATACCATGACAACGCTATTTTTATGGTTTACAGTTATTTATCGAAGTATTGATTTTTATAGAAAAACCGCCGCAGGCGAAAATTTTTAATAAAAAATCGCGCGATTGAATAGTCCAGATTTGATGCTCACAACTTCTTTATTCTACGCAACAACATGGCTGGGGATTTGCGGGAAGGAATGTGACGGCACCTTTTGCGTCTATTAATTTCCACTGAGCGGTGAGTATCGACTCACCGAATGTCGCCAGCTTTTAATACACGCTTTTAATCCACTTTAATTCCTTAGTTGTAATTCCGTTCTTGCGAGGGCTGATGAGTGTGGTTCGCTCCGTGTCCAATTCCAAAAAAAAAAATATTTTTCTAGTTTCGTGGTATGTGACCACCGATTCTTTTATCGTATGTCAGTGTGGGCGTTTTCATAGTGGCCACGTCAATACGTGTCTATACTAATATAATGGTTCGTGTCTTGAATAAGTATTGGTTACGTACATTCATCTGGCAATCCCCCCCATTTTGAAGTTTAGCTTTGACAGTTTTGTTATGTTTACATTTCTCATAATCAATAAAAATAATAGATCATTATCCCCCTCTCATCTTCAGCGACACGTTAACAAAAAAACCTGTGGAGCGTTTAGTAGGGATATGAAAATGGTGGTTCGAATGCGATTCACGGCCTGGACGTTAGACCCCTTACATCGAAATCGTTCTACATGATCTTCGTCAACCCCATCCTGACTCGTTCAGTTCGCCTCTGAGCGCATATGTAGGTACACATGTTCCGTCTTTACTATTTAGTTTCAGTACGCATTACATAAGCTACGGTAGATGAAAGGCATTGGTAAATGATTTGGTTATGAATCTTTTCTTGTTTGCTTTGATCGATTTGCTAGCAATGTACTGAGGATGTAATATAACAAAAATCAGTCCCTTTTTGGCTTTCGCGCAACGCGGACGTGTTCGGCGTGTATAGGCAAATCAAGAGCGTAATCCGCATTAAATTCTGTGCAAACTAGAACTTTTAGTATTTACTTTTCTCGGTTTTTCTGGTTGCTTCGCAACAAGTCTATAAATCAGAAAACGAACATTGGCGTCACAATGAAGGGGTTTGACCCCTTCAGCAATAGGTTCCGGGATTTGGATCCTGACCTGAGCCCATCACCTAAACCCACTAAACATAAACGACCACGTGCGGAAGATTTTCTACCATTACCAACAATCACTCAAAGCGATGATCATATACCCAGATATCTAGTAATTTCAGCCACAGGTGAAAATGCTCGCCCCATCTCCTCTTACAATGTGTTTCAAATTGAAAAGGGATTAAACTACATTTCAAAGGAGTGCACATAAGTAAAGGAGTTGAGATCAAGGGATTTGCTCCTAAAAAAAAAATCTTAAATCGGCAAAAAAATTTTTGCAAGCCACTGTTGTCGATTGTGTCCCCGTTAAAATTTCTTCTCACATGAAGCTCAACACAACAAAGGGACGGATTTATTCCAAAAACATTATTAACATCTCTGAAGAGCAACTGGTCACATCTTTGTCCAATCAAAATGTGGTTGAAGTCAGGAAAATTTAAAAAAAGATAATGAGAAACTCACTCCAACAGGCGCTGCCATTGTCACCTTTGATTTGATACGTAGACCTGACACTCTTAAGCTAGGCTGGGAAAGGGTTCCTGTTCAGGAATACATCCCTAACCCAATGAGATGTCTTAATTCTCAGAAGCTTGGACACACTAAAAAGAGATACCGCAATATTGAGCTATGCAAACAATGTGCTTTACAATTACCTCACGAAACATGTTCCAGAAAATTCTGCATAAATTGCAACAACGAAGAACACACGTCATACGACTCATCATGTTCAACTTTTCTCAAGCACAAAGCTGTCAACAAAATCAAGATTGATAAACGATGCACAACAAGAGAAGCTTGGCAAACATATAACAGTAATCCCCAAGCTCATGCCATACTACCATACTATAAGAACAAAAGTAAACGAACACTAGCGGAAATCATAACCACAAATACCATCACTCGAAACAATAGAACTAACTCTCCGCTTATACCAACAAACATACACGCCATGCCTTGCTCGACTTCAACCAGCAATAAAAAGGAAAACATAACTGCAGTAAAATACAACAATGCAGCAGAAAGCATAACCATTGACAGTCAACCATCAGCAACAACCACACCAATTAACACACCACGACCAACACCAAGTACAAGCTCGTCAGTCTCTAACTGTTAGAAAAGACACACTCTGGCAACATCGTACATATTTATTAGCGAATAGAACCCATACATACGTTATAACCTTTTTATTAGACAAACCGCCATTACATTTTTCTCTTGTGAACAAAATCAACTAAATTAAATAAAGCATAAAGTTTTCATTATACTTTATCCTCATCGTTTTTCTTTGTCGCTCCGGTCAACAAGCTTCGCTTTTCAACAAGTTATGGGCCCAGGCCCCGACCGACAGTAAAAAAGGAAAACACTTGACTACCACGTGGTCCACCCATTTTCTCCTCGTGTATTGACCATGGCCAAAGCCAGTATTTACTCTATTGAACCTTTAAAAAAGGACAACTATGACACGTGGAAGGTACAAGCACAAGCTGTTCTCATAAAAAATGGACTGTGGAAATACGTTTCCGGCACGCAAAAGCGAGAGGGTAACCA
The DNA here is from genome assembly GCF_001687245.7 of Rhagoletis zephyria. Classification (NCBI taxonomy): domain Eukaryota; kingdom Metazoa; phylum Arthropoda; class Insecta; order Diptera; family Tephritidae; genus Rhagoletis; species Rhagoletis zephyria. The sequence continues at coordinate 7,580 of NW_016162687.1, forward strand.
GGCGGCGATTGACCTGTTCGACGAACAAGATTTACTTGCGCGATCAGACTTGCTGCTTATAATCTCGCCACCGGAGCTGC
>NW_016162687.1:8282-16273 GCF_001687245.7 Rhagoletis zephyria
AACCCATACATACGTCATAGCCTTTTTATTAGACAAACCGCCATTACATTTTTCTCTTGTGAACAAATTCAACTAAATTAAATAAAGCATAAAGTTTTCATTATACTTTATCCTCATCGTTTTTCTTTGTCGCTCCGGTCAACAAGCTTCGCTTTTCAACAAGTTATGGGNGACAGTAAAAAAGGAAAACACTTGAGTACCACGTGGTCCACCCATTTTCTCCTCGTGTATTGACCATGGCCAAAGCCAGTATTTACTCTATTGAACCTTTAAAAAAGGACAACTATGACACGTGGAAGGTACAAGCACAAGCTGTCCTCATAAAAAATGGACTGTGGAAATACGTTTCCGGCACGCAAAAGCGAGAGGGTAACCAGGCGGCGATTGACCTGTTCGACGAACAAGATTTACTTGCGCGATCAGACTTGCTGCTTATAATCTCGCCACCGGAGCTGCAAAAGTTAAAAAACGCCACCACATCCAAAGATTTATGGGACTTATTAGCGAAGATCTACGACAGTAAAGGACCAGCTAGGAAAGCCACACTCTTAAAGAAGCTCATACTAAAAAAGGCTAGCTCAGCAGAAAATGTTTCTATGAGAGAGCACCTAAATGATTTNGCGAAGATCTACGAAAGTAAAGGACCAGCTAGGAAAGCCACACTCTTAAAGAAGCTCATACTAAAAAAGGCTAGCTCAGCAGAAAATGTTTCTATGAGAGAGCACCTAAATGATTTCATGGACACCGTGGATAAACTTGCAAATATGGAAATCAAAATTCACAACGACCTTCTGAGCATTATGATGCTCTACAGTCTTCCTACCGCATTTGATAGTTTCCGGATTGCAATCGAATCAAGGGACTCACTGCCCTCACCCGAAGAACTTAAAGTACAAATTTTAGAAGAGTCTGAGGCAAGAGTGGTTAGTCAAAAGTCTGAAGATGAGGCTATGTTCACAAGCAAGTCAAAAGGGAAAACCAGCAAAAAATTCCTTAAGTGTGGGTTTTGCAACAAACCTGGACACATAATTAAAGACTGCTGGTTCAAAGCAAAAATACAACTAAGAAGGTAAAAAATGAAAATGTACAAAACCTTTATGTAAACGAATTTGCTTCAACACCAGAATTAGGTAAAAAAAGATGTTCATAAATAGTGTCTCGATAGCAGGTGCACAGCACACATGTGTTACAGTAGAGAAATGTTCGATAACATTTTCAGCACTGACGCAAGTGTACTAAAGTTAGCCTCGTTTAATAAAATTGAGAAAATATGTGGCAAAGGCAGTGTCACCTTCAGCCACAAAAACACTGTAATAAATCTACGTGAAACATTGTTCGTTCCTGGGCTGTCGACAAACTTAATTTCAGTGAGAAAATTAACTGAAAAAGGGTGTAAGGTTTATTTTTTCGAAAACATTGCCGTCATTTACAATAAAGAAAACAAAAAGATTATGGAGGCGAAAAAGGAAAATAACCTGTACTATATACGTACTGAAATAAAACATACAAAAACAGAAAAATCACCTTATGCAATTATATAAGTGGCACGTTAGTTTAGGTCACATAAATGAAAATGATCTGAAACTAGCTTACAAAAACAACGCACTTAAAGGCTTAGACATAAATGAAAACGAAAAACTAGATTGTGAAATATGCATCCAAAGAAAAATGTCACAGTCACCGTTCGAAGAAACAAATAGGCCAAGAGCTCGCGAATTGCTAGAAATAGTCCACAGTGACGTCTGTGGACCAATGCCAATAGACAGTTTAGGAGGTAGCAGATATTTCGTTACTTTTAGCGATAAGTACAGTCGGTATTACAAAATATATTTCCTGAAACAAAAATCAAGTATTAAATAAATTTAAAGAATACAAAAACGATGCCGTCAGATAATGGGACGGAATATACAAATTTCGAGTTCAACAACTACCTTAATAGTCATGGCATCGTAAGAAGGCTGTCTGCCCCATACACGCCACAACAAAATGGTACATCTGAAAGAAAAAATAGAACCTTATTAGATAAGGCCCGTTGCATGTTAATTCAATCCAAATTACCTGAAAGTTTCTGGGCTGAAGCTATACTAAATGCGAACTACGTAACAAATAGAACCCCGTCAAAAATTACAAATTATGAAACTCCATTTGAAATATGGGTTGGCCGTGTACCATTCGTAAGGCACATGCATTGTTTTGGAGCCAAAGTTTATGCACTAAATAAGGGCCAAAAGAAAAAATTTTCCAGCAGAGCCGATGAAGGAATTTTCTTAGGATACTCAGAGACAAGCAAAGCATATCGGATTTGGCTACCTAAGATACATAAATTAAAAATTACAAGGGATATATTTCAGTAAATAAAATGTACAACGAAGAAAATTCTACAAAAAATGTATATCCATATGTTGAAATAAAAGCCACAAGTAATGCAGATCATATTCACTTTGAAACACAAAACAGGAACACTGTGCTGACAGACCTCCTCAAGTTTCTTCTCAGCAAAAAGATAACGTAAATACAAGTTCAAACGAGACGGGAGTTAGCGAACCAGAGGGGGAACAACAAATATCCACCAACACAGAACAAGATGATTCAAAGCCGCAAAGAAGCAGACGCCCTCCTCAGCGGTTACAAGACTACGTGTCACACCTGTGCGCAAGCGATAATTACGACGAAAACTCCATAGAGTGGGAGCAACCTATAAAAAAAGAAAATAAGCAAATTACTAAAAGCAATATATGGATTAAAGCAATCCGGAAGAGAATGGTTTAACAAACTCGGCAATACATTAAAAGAAATTGGTTTCACGTCGTCAAATGCTGACCCCTGCGTTTACACACTTGCGAAAGGGGGAGATAAAGTCATTTTGGCATTATATGTTGACGACTTAATAGCTTATTCAAATGAGAATCATATGGAAAGAATAAAATAAACTCATGAATAAGTTTGAAATGAAAGACCTAGGTACATTAAAATATTGCCTAGGTGTTAACTTTGAATACAAAAACAATGCAATATTAGTAAGTCAAAAACACTATATAGAAAATTTACTTAAAAAATTTAATATGGAAGATTGCAAAACAGCAAGAACGCCTATGATGCAAGGGCTAAAGTTGCAAAAAAACCTATTAAAACGGAACTACCATACCAAAACCTAATCGGGTCATTAATGTACCTAGCGATCTCAACCAGACCGGACATTATGTACGCTACATCCTACNATTAGTAAGTCAAAAACACTATATAGAAAATTTACTTAAAAAATTTAATATGGAAGATTGCAAAACAGCAAGAACGCCTATGATGCAAGGGCTAAAGTTGCAAAAAAACCTATTAAAACGGAACTACCATACCAAAACCTAATCGGGTCATTAATGTACCTAGCGATCTCAACCAGACCGGACATTATGTACGCTACATCCTACCTTATAAGGCATTCACATTGAGCCACTAACTCGTGTTTATGGGCCATTTTGGAGTTTAAGCCTTAACTCTACTCTTAAACTCGGAGTTTACCATACAAAAAATTTCGTTAAACTCCTTAAACACCACTTTTATTTGGAGTTTATGCGAATGCAACCCTTTTTTTTGACCCGATTCGGTTTGTGTCTTTGATAATCCAAACTTGCAATCAACTTGCCGACAGTTCGTCTGTTCCCGTACTGCAGGATTTAATCAGAATTAGTCCGAAGTCGTTCTGTGCACGTAAGTCTAGAATATCAACAATCTAGCGATGCAAAAACCAAAAATGTGGCTCGACAGAACTTTTTGTGCTGATTTCAACCCTAAATATAAAAGAGATATCAATGGTTAAAGTTAAATTTTCTGATTTTTTTTAATATTAATATCTTCTGAACAACATAACCTATTAAAAAACTAATGACGTCAAAATAAAGATAATTAATTTTTCTTGCATTTATGTATATAACTTATATGCCTTTTTATATTTTTAGTCCAGAAGTACTAAAAAACAAAATAAAATAAAAATAAATGTAGTTTATATAAAATTAGTTCTAAAAATGGTTATAGTATATACCTTGCATAAAAGGCATTTAAATTGTGTTGAAACTAGCATCAATAATTTTTTAATCGGTTAACTAGTTTCCGAGATATTAAACACATAAGAAATACTTAAGTTGAACTTTAACCTCTTTTATTGGCTTTGGTTTTTATTTGCACCAAATAATTTTGGTATGGTTGAAATTAGCGTAAAAAGTNCCAAATTAAATTATTGTGTGCTCCTTATGCTTCTATAAGAAATATTTTCTGTTGTTTTTTTTTGTATGATAAATTTTTTCGAAAACACAAATTTCTTTTGGGCGAGGTGCGTATTGCTCTCCTATCAATCAAAAAGAATACTCTTGGATTTATCGCTTAGGAGACATCACTTTTTGCTCCTAAGCGAGTAATAACGGAGTACAAAACCGACAAATCTCGCTTATTGCTCCCAAATCATGCCTCAGGGAGCATTCTTTAATTGCTCGCTTAGGAGATCTCTCATTAAGCTCCTAAGCGAGCAATACAGGAGTACAAAACCGAGAAATCTCGTTTACTGCTCCCAAATCATGCCTCAGGGAGCAATATTTCGTCGCTCGCTTAGGAGATCTCTTATTTGACTCCTAAACGAGTAATAAAGGAGTACAAAACCGACAAATCTCTCTTATTGCTCAGAAATCAGGTTAAGGGGAGTACTCTTTTATTCCTCACATAGGGAGATCTCCCTTCAAGTTCTAGTGGGACGGGAACAGACTAAATGAGAGTAAGAAGAAGTAAACAAAAAAATGTCAAATTAAACTCTGAGTTTCTTAAACACCCCAATGTGAACGCTTGACAGTTATTCATAAACTCAAAACGTTAAACTCGAGTTAATGGCTCAATGAGAACGTAATATTAGCCAATTCAACAATAACTACGATGACGAACATTTCAAATCCGCCAAGAGAGTACTACGTTATTGTTTCAAATATGGCGGAGCTGTGGTCACTTGGGAATCAAGGAAGCAGCGGACGATTGCGCTTTCTACAGCTGAAGCCGAATACATGGCGCTGACAGAAACATCAAAAGAAGCCATTAATCTAAGACAACTGCTCTCTGATATGGGAGTGAGCACCGAAAAAATCACTATATTCAACGACAACCAAGCAGCACAACACCTCGCAAAGAACCCCATCGTAAACAGAAGAAGTAAGCATATAAGCATAAAAGAACACTTCATTAAAGACGTCGTGGAACAGGGAATAATTGAACTAGCATATAAACCCAGTACAGAGCTTGAAGCAGACATATTTACCAAAGCGCTGACACAAGCACGACATGAAGGAGCTATTCGAGGACTTGGTTTGTTTATCCAGCATGCCAGGTGTGAGGGGGAGTGTTAGAAAAGACACACTCTGGCAACATCGTACATATGTCAAACACATATGTATATGTACATATTTATTAGTGAATAGAACCCATACATACGTTATAACCTTTTCATTAGACAAACTGCCATTACATTTTTCTCTTGTGAACAAAATCAACTAAATTAAATAAAGCATAAAGTTTTCATTATACTTTATCCTCATCGTTTTTCTTTGTCGCTCCGGTCAACAAGCTTCGCTTATCAACACTAACAAATCTACTGAAGCAATATAATTGACAACTCCGCCATCGAACCTACAATCAAACGCACACGGCAACATTACACCTCTTTCCCAACTTTAAGTAGATTTCCCGACTTAAATGTTCTAGGCCCCTATTGCGAGTGTCGACTGGCAGTAGAATAGAAATTTGTCGATCGAGTCGATCATCTTTTATTTTGCTATTGTGTAACTTGATCGATAAAAATTTGTACTATTGTGAATGGTGACGGAATTGTAAACAGCTGTTTGTTTGTTTACATTTGTTTCTTTAATGTTTCATTTACATCATTTTTAAAATAATTGCTTTTATTATAAAATTTAATGAAATATGATTTGGTGATGAGGAAGATGATGTGGAAGCTAATAGATTAGTAGAGTTGGCTAAAGCAAGGAGGGAATTGCGAGATTCGTCGGATCCCTTGGAGTTGGAAGATGAAGTGTATGTACATATGTGAATTTTATGAATAGAAGTTGCGTTCCCGATGCTTCAAGATTTTTAGGTTTTATAGGATTTGCAGGAAAAGCTGTTTTCCTCATTAATAAATTTTATGGAAGTTTAAGAAATACGGTACCGTTTAGTTATTTGTACAATGATGTTGAGTATTTGTGTCCAAACGCGTGACCCGACTTTTAAAACTTTAACATACAAGTGTAGTGAAAGAATTAAACTTTAATTTAACATAAAGATTTCAAGTTTCCGAGCATTAGTTAATTAATAATTTATGCAGTTTTTTGTAAACTTTGATGTTGGTTCTGCGCAAAAACACTGTGGATGGCGTAGCCGGAATTATATGCACAAGAAATATTGTATATCTTTCACAAAAGAAGCGGAGCTTCCTCCCCTGCTCTTTCCGGAAATTCCTTTGCCTATGTCCTCACTCTCCTGCATCAGCTCGACCAACCGCGCAAGTTGCCTTTTGTTGCTTACAATTTTTTATCTGTAATCCAGACACGTATGTACATACATATGTATATTTCACAATTTTTAACAACTTCCAATTCAATTGACNCAACCGCGCAAGTTGCCTTTTGTTGCTTATAATTTTTGATCTGTAATTCAGACACATACATGCATATGTATATTTCACAATTTTTTACAACTTCCAGTTCAATTGACTTACTTTTTATCCATTATAGTACCACTTTCTTATGTAAATTTTATAAACGCAAACTCCAACGACTAAAAAACAGCCATAGAAGGATGAGCGATTAAAAAGTATTCACAGTCGCTAATTGAGCGACTAATAGAGCATTCGCACGAGGCGATTTTACAGGCAACAAAAGATGAATACGTAGTTGAATGAGAGGTTGAAAGTGAAAAAGTTGCCATCCCTATTCAGACGAGGCGGTTTTGGATTCAACACGAATCGTTATTTACATTATTGAAAATGAATTTAAATCGCAAAATTTTATCAATTGGCGTAAATATGGTAAGCCAAGCGTTGGTAGAAGTGCTTTTAGCGAAGCTGAAAGATAAAATAAGAGTAAAAAAGTGAAAAAGAAAAAAAAGTATGTATACAGAACAGTGTTGGCATTTTTGGTACAATTGTACTTGTTTGATACAATTTCATTTACAATATACTTTCCTACTACGCAGTACTTTTTAGTAAAATTTTGTAATGAATACTAAAAATATATAGCTCTGAAAATTCACAGTTCGCCTGTTCGTATTTACCTTTGTAAGTTTTGAAAAATGGCTTGAACGAACCAGTATAACAAACCTTGCCAAATTTTTAAAGAAACTTTTCGATACTAAGTTTTATTAAAACAAAATGTCAAAGTCAGCTTCATATAGAAACAAAGTCTTCGTTAGTTATAAGAAGAGATTTTCTTAAATATAATACCTTTACGGCACTCACACATTGACAAGGTTTTACTATTTATTTTATTATTATTTAATTTTAATTATCTGTTTATAAACTATAATGTATTCTTTAAGAAAAACTGTATAAACCCAAGATTAAATCTTTGCGAAACATCCAAAAACCAACATACTGTCGTAAAAATTTCGAGCTTTATTAATATTCTTTAGTTTTTAGCCCATTCAATTTTAGTATAATAAAGTGCAAGTTTAAAGTAGCTGGGACTTACCGTTGAACTTGGCAATTTTGTTTTGTCGACGATGTCAGCCATTTTCTTCCATACGAAGTGTGTTCGACGATTTTTTTATATGGAGGAAATTAGCAACACCTTCATCAAAGAAATCTTAAAAAACTTAGTTATATTAAAATTTAATGGGCTAAAAAACCACACACTCAAAATAAATCTAGGAAACCGAATTAAATAGATCGAAATTTTTACGAAAGTGTGTTGGTTTTTTTAATGTTGCACAAAGTTTGAAAGCAAGTTATAAAGCGTATTTTTACAAAA
>NW_016162687.1:20564-23612 GCF_001687245.7 Rhagoletis zephyria
TTTTTACAAAAAATAATTAAAATTGAATAATATTAAGATAAATGGTCAAATCTTCTCGTAAAGTTTTGATAAGCACTTGAAATTCTATTAAAATGTCAAATGTTAGTACTGAATCCAAAGAAAATGTGTCTTTTATCCATTAATAATAACTTAAATATGCCTTTTGTTAAGATGTATACCTGAAAATGTGTGCATACATATTTGCGTTAAATGCAATACATGTGCACGTGGAATCAATTTGTAAAAGTGTAAAATACGTAAACGTATGAACATAAACAATAAAACTTTCTCATGAATACCCTAAAATCATTGGTCTTGAAGGGAATGTACTAAGAAAATATATGAGCGAATTAAAAAGTGTATACAATTTATAGCCGAAAAGTACATTTTTTGTATAGATTTCGTACTGAAGGAACAATTTCATATCCCAACACTGATACAGAATGTAAACAAACACAGGGTTGCAAGGAAAAAAAGTTTAACGAGCTCAAAGTTGGCTGGCGACCAAATTTGTTGAAAGCGATTAGTTGAAAGGCCGTTCGGACGAGGCGATTTTTGCTTTCAACTAAAAGTTGCCTGGAAAACCGCCTCGTGCGAATGCCCTATAAGCGACACTCACAATAGTATCGATAATCGATAATCGCTTAATAGTCGTTTATCTACTGCCAGTCGACAATAGGGGTGCTAATCGGCACCGAGAAGTTAGCTACTCTTTAAATGCAAAATATTACTTAGAATATTGCAATCGTTTGTAGGTCGTTTGTAGGTCGTTTGTAGGTCTATGATAGATACAAATTAACGTTTAATAGATCCTCCTATTTCTACAATAAGAAAAATAAAAAAGTTCAATATTTCTACGGAAGTTAGCCCCCTGTTTTTTTAATTTTGCCGATAGAATGTTGAATTGCCGACTAAGTGATGCAGAATCGTTTGTAGGTGATTGATAGATGACATTCGGTCTCCTTTAATGCTCAATATATAAATTATTGACGTGAAACGGTTTTGGAGAAATGTGTTGTACCTAAATAGAGCCAAGTGTACCAAATGTATCTTTATCTTACTTAGAATATTACTTAGAATATCACATTCGTTTGTAGGTCGTTTGTAGGTCTATGATAGACAAAAATTAACGTTTGATAGATCTCCCTATTTCCAAAATAAGAAAATTAAAAAAGCTCAACATTTTTACGGAAGTTAGCCCCTGTTTTTTTTTTTAATTTTGATGATAGAATGTTGAATTGCCGACTAAGTGATGCAGAATCGATGTAGGTGATTGACAGATGACATTCGGTCTCCTTTAATGCGCAATATATATGTAAATTATTGACGTGAAACGGTTTTGGAGAAATATGTTGTACCTAAATAGAGCCAAGTGTACCGATTGTATCTTTATCTTACTTTGAATACTGCTTAGAATATCACAATTGTTTGTAGGTCTATGATAGATAAAAATTAACGTTAGATAGGTCTTCATATTTCTAAAATAAGAAAAAAAATCGTAGTTTCTACGGAAGTTAGCCCCTTGATGCCGACTAAAGGATCAGAATCGTTTGTAGGTGATTCATATATGACATTCACTCTCAGTGTATTACCTAAATTGAGCCAAGTGTACCGAATTTATCTTTGGTATAAAGAGGGCTGATAAGGTTGACTTGTGCTTACTTTTCCATCACTGGCTACTTAAAAAAAATTGCAGTGTAAATCTGAACGAAAAATGGCATTGAAAATGGGGAACACGAAACCGGTTTGTGTCCAAACTAAATTCGTTCAAATTTAAGTGTCCAAACTAAATTTGCCTAGGATAAAGGAAATGGGTCAAACATATGTACATATACTACGTGTGTGGATGAGTGTATAAAATTTTAACGATTCGCACCAATCTGCAGATGCAGAACAAACAGAAAGCCTAAAAGTATACTTCGAAATTTTTTTTATTTAAAATGTAACGTTTTCGCAGCTTCCTAAGTTTTCTTCATCAAACGAAATACCATATTAAAATTACATGCCAAAAGCGTCAAATGACCTCTTTCGACATGTTCCGCGTTGTGATATAATTTCAACAAATATTTCGTTCAGATTGTTATAGGTAAGTTTTCATACTAATTAATTTTTAAAATTTGTTTTTTGAAATTAACTCTTAACTACAGTCGTCCGATTATAAAAACGTTGCAATAGAAAACCGCTATTTTTTTACCGGTTATAGTAAATTTATAAAATAATATGTGTACAGTGAGAGTGTTCTTGTTTTCGTACGAATCGAAAATTATAAATTTTTGTATAGAGAAGTGATGGAAAAAGTCAAATTTTCGATTTATACGAAAACAAGAATACGCCTCAATAACTGGAAAATTAACATGTTAAATGCGTTCTACATTTGTTTAGAGTTTCTAGATTTGGTAAAAGTGTTCAAATTATTCAAATACTTTTTAATAGTTTTTTTTTTAGTTTTGTAGAAAAACGATTATAAATAACATTTAAAAACAACCAATTTAACAAACTTAAAATACATTCAGTGTGACCGTTTTGATCCAAGTTTCAAGAATATCCCTACTATGTTATCTAAACGCCCAAAACTTTGCAATACTTTTTACACGATCATATAATTTTGAACGAATTTAGTTTCGACACAAACCGGTTTCGTGTTGGCATTGAAATGCCATTTTTCGTTCAGATTTACACTGCAATTTTTTTTAAGTAGCCAGTGATGGAAAAGTAAGCACAAGTCAACCTTATCAGCCCTCTTTATACCAAAAATAAATTCGGTACACTTGGCTCAATTTAGGTACAATACACTGAGACTGAATGTCATCTATGAATCACCTGCAAACGATTCTGATCCTTTAGTCGGTATTTGAAAATTCTATCGCTAAAATTTAAGAACATTAAGGGGCTAACTTCCGTAGAAACTACGATTTTTTTTCTTATTTTAGAAATATGAAGACCTATCTAACGTTAATTTTTATACCCGAGCGCACTTGTGCACAAGGGTATTATAACTTTGTTCACATAACGGTTGTTTGTAACAGGCAAAACGAATCGAGATAGATA
>NW_016162687.1:24684-38497 GCF_001687245.7 Rhagoletis zephyria
CCCGGCTTATCATGTAGCGGTAGCTTTCGGAAAGGTGGAAAACATATATTTAATACTTGCGCCGGGTATTTAATGTTCGGCTCCGCCCGAACTTAGACTTTCTTACTTGTTATCTATCATAGACCTACAAACATTGTGATATTCTAAGCAGTATTCAAAGTAAGATAAAGATACATCGGTACACTTGGCTCTATTTAGGTACAACATATTTCTCCAAAACCGTTTCACGTCAATAATTTACATATATATTGCGCATTAAAGGAGACCGAATGTCATCTGTCAATCACCTACAACGATTCTGCATCACTTAGTCGGCAATTCAACATTCTATCATCAAAATTAAAAAAAAAACAGGGGCTAACTTCCGTAAAAATGTTGAGCTTTTTTAATTTTCTTATTTTGAAATAGGGAGATCTATCAAACGTTTATTTTTGTCTATCATAGACCTACAAACGACCTACAAACGATGTGATATTCTAAGTAATATTCTAAGTAAGATAAAATACATTGGTACACTTGGCTCTATTTAGGTACCACACATTTCTCCAAAACCGTTTCACGTCAATAATTTATATAATGAGCATTAAAGGAGACCGAATGTCATCTATCAATCACCTACAAACGATTCTGCATCATTTAGTCGGCAATTCAACATTCTATCGGCAAAATTAAAAAACAGAGGGCTAACTTCCGTAAAAATGTTGAGCTTCTTTAATTTTCTTATTTTGGAAATAGGGAGATCTATCAAACGTTAATTTTTGTCTATAATAGACCTACAAACGATTGTGCTATTCTAAGTAATATTCTAAGTAAGATAAAGATACATTCGGTACACTTGGCTCTATTTAGGTACAACACATTTCTCCAAAACCGTTTCACGTCAATAATTTATATATTGAGCATTAAAGGAGACCGAATGTCATCTATCAATCACCTACAAACGATTTTGCATCACTTAGTCGGCAATTCAACATTCTATCGGCAAAATTAAAAAAACAGGGGGCTAACTTCCGTAGAAATATTGAACTTTTTTATTTTTCTTATTGTAGAAATAGGAAGATCTATCAAACGTTAATTTTTATCTATCATAGACCTACAAACGACCTACTAACGTTTGCGATATTCTATATAATATTTTTTTATTAAACAGTAGATAACTTCCTGGAGCTGTGCTAATCTCACCCAATACACTGAAAGCAACGCTTTCAGCAAAAAAGCAAAGTATTAAACGTAAACTGACAATACCTGAAGAATACGATCACTTTAACAATTTTATCCGAGCAATATGGACTTTCTTCTAAATATCAAAATACTTCAGTGGAACATTCAAGGTTTTATAAACAACAAATATGCACTCGAAAATCTAGTCGTCAAACACAATCCTGACATAATAGCTCTGCAGGAAACGCACATTGTAAAGAAGAACTTAAAGATGCTTCATCTACCAAATTATGTAATTTTCCATCATAACAAGGACTATTCCTACGCCAAATCCGGAGTAGCGCTTTTAGTTAAATCCAACTATCAGGTTCAGCAGCATCTAACATCTATAAATAACCTTTTATTTCACTCGATTACCGTAGAGGGTAACACGCAACTACACATCACGAACATTTATAAAGAAGGTGACATATATCTTACGCCACAATTGGTAAATGACATTCCCAAGTTCAACACCGGGCATCACTTGGTACTCGGCGACCTCAATTCACAAAACACAATTTGGGGTTCAAAACATACTACACATAGCGGAATTATTTGGGAAAACTTTGCCGATAATCAGAGCTTAGTAATTTTAAACGATGGTTCTCCCACCCTCAGCACCAGAAATTCTTTGACAACAGTTGACGTTACTATGGCATGCAGAGACGCGAAAAGAAAGTGCTGGAACAACTTTCTCAACTCTCTGAATCCAAATATGGATATAAGAGTTCTTTGGCAGAAAGTAAACAATATAAGGGCAGCTAAATCATCCAACTTCCCCACCATAGTCCATGAATTTTCTGCTATTTCCCACCCGATCGACATTGCAAATGACTTTGCCAAATATTGGAGCATCAATAACACAAACGCATCCTTTGCAGTCGACGTCATCGCCGAAAAATCTTGCTTGAATATAGAATCCCTTGAAGAAAACGCAACTAGTCTATGGGACACCACCAAGAAGGTAACAGTCTTGGAACTTGATTCCATGCTCAGACACGCTCGTAGTTCTAGTCCATGTACGGACAAAATTACATACCCTATGTTACAAAATGCATCTCAGAATCTTAAAATTCGATTATGCAAACTTTATAGCAACATTCTTGCAACAGGAATCTTTCCTCATGATTGAAAACACGCAGTTTTACTCCCGATTCCCAAGCCTGGTAAGAATCCAAGTAGCGTTGATGGTTATCGGCCTATTTCACTGTTGCCCGTCCTTCCGAAAGCTTTTGAAAAAATCGTAGCCAATCGTCTGCTAGCTTCTATAAAAAGTAAGCTCTGCCACGAACAACATGCGTTTTTGCCTCACCGAGGAGTACATACACTCTGCCATCAGTTAGAATCAAAGCTTAAGGAAATTTTGCTAAAAAGAAACACAGCATTTTATTGTGTGAGGATTTGGAAAGGGCATTTGATCGTGTTGTATCGTCTTTCATCATCAAAACGCTACATGATTGGAAAATACCTAAGAGCTTCCTAAAAGTAATCCACTCCTTCCTATCACACCGACAAATAACCAGTCGAATAGATGGATTTTACTCACAAAAGCATACACTAGATTAGGGATGCACAGCAGAGGTGCACGCAGTCGACGTCGCTGGCAAACTGCGCGCACGCGAGCGTGCTGGGCGAGGTGAAGTGAGCTGTACGGAGATGGCATCGTATACATATCAGTGATGGGCAAAATTGTATTTACTAAGTATTAAATACTAAGTACAAAATTATTCAGGTATTTTGTGTTGTTGTAAATACCAAAGTACTATTTACTTAGGTATTTAGGAGCTGCTAAATACAAAAGTACTATTCACTTAGATATTTAGGAGCTGCTAAATACCCAAGTAAACAATACTTTTGTATTGGGTGGTGCTAAATACTCAAGTAAAAAGTATTTAGGTATTTAGGTGCTATTAGATAAGAAAAACTTGAGTATTTAAAAAGACGAAAGTATTTAGTAAGCGCTAAATACTCTGGTCCAAAGTACTCATGTACCTTGGGGTGCAAAATACTTTCACTAAAGTACCAAGGTATTTAGTCGATGGGTAAATACTTTCAAACTAAATACTGTATAATTTAGAAGAAATTTAGAGAATTAACATCCCACCTTACACTCACCTCAACATACTTTACCACAACTCACTTCACCTCTCTCAAATCAACTCACCACATACAAACTCACTACACCTCACCTAAACTCACCACACCTACTAATGCTACACTAAAATTCACCAAATCTTAACTCACCATAGTTGAACTCATCACACCCGTTCTCAACACACCTCACCTAAACTCACCACACCTCAATTTGAGAACTGTTGCGGGATTTGAGAGATTCTTCAGACTAAATCAGGATTTTCAAGACTATTTCGGGGTTTTCGGGACTATTTTGGGATTTTCGAAGCTATTTCGTAATTCTTTAGGAATTTAGGATTTGAGATTTGCGGGATTCTCGGAACTAATATCGAGATTTTCGAGACGACTTTCACAATATTTAGGGATTTTCGGGACTGGTTTCGGGATTTTTGGAACTAGTTTCGGGATTTTTGGAACTAGTTTCGGGATTTTTGGAAGTAGTTTCGGGATTTTTGGGACTTTCGGAATTCTCGGGATTTTTGGGACTGCTGGACTATTTTTGGATTTTTAGGACTAATTTCAAGTTTTTGGGACTTTCGGGAATGTTTCCGGATTTTTGGGACTTTCGGGATTCTCGGAACTAATATACGGATTTTCGGGACTTTCGGCAGCATTTTGCAATTCTCGGGAGTAATTTCGCAATTTTTGG
This sequence comes from Rhagoletis zephyria, assembly GCF_001687245.7. NCBI lineage: Eukaryota > Metazoa > Arthropoda > Insecta > Diptera > Tephritidae > Rhagoletis > Rhagoletis zephyria. The sequence continues at coordinate 28,670 of NW_016162687.1, forward strand.
GACTCCGGGACTATTTTTGGATTTTTGGGACTTATATCGGCTTTGGGGACTATTTCCAGGTTTTTGGGGATTATTTCAGATTTATGGAGTTTTCGGGCTTCTCGGGAATATTTGCGGGACTGTTGGGACTTTCGGGGCTATTTAGAGATCTTTGGGACTAATTTCGGATTTTTGGGACTCCCGGGACTATTTCGGGACTTTCGGGAGTAATTTAGGTATTTTTGGGACTTTTTCCAGATTTTGGGACTAATTTAGGATATTTGGGACCTTCGTCGATTTCGAGGTTGTCGGGAGTAATTTCGGGATTTTTGGGACTTTCGAGACTGTATCCAGATTTTTGGGACTATGTCAGGATTCTCAGGAATAATTTCGGATTTTCGGGAGTATTTCGTAATTATCGGAACTGATTTCGGGATTTTTCGGACTTTTGGGGCTTTCGGGAGTATATCGATTTTTTCGGGACTGGTCTCGGGACCATTTCGGGGTTTTCAGGAGTATTTCGCGATTTTTCAACTAATTTCGGATTTTTGGGGCTTTCGCGACTGTTTAGGGATTTTTGGGACTTATTTCGGATTTTTACATCTTCCGGGACTATTTCGGGATTCTCGGAACTAATTTCGGGACTGTTCGGGACTTTCGAGGCTATTTCCAAATTTTTGGGACTTATTTTGGATGTTTGGAACTTTCGGGTCTATTTCCGGATTGTCGGGAGTAATTTCGGGATTTTTGCGAGTTTCGGGAGTATTTTGGAACTTTTGGGACTATTTCGGGATTCTCGGAACTGATTTCAGGATTTTCGAGATTAGTTAGGAATTTTTGGGACTAATTTCGGATTTTTGCGACTGCCGGGATTAATTTGAAATTTTCGAGAATACTTTGGAGCTTTTGGGACTTCCGGGATTCCTGGGAATAGTTTCGGGAATTTTGGGACTTTCTGAAATAGTTTCGAAAGTTTTAAGGTTCCTACATTAGTCCCAAATTCCCAAATGGTCCCGAAAGTCTCAAACATCAAAAAATAGTCCCGAAAGTCCCAAAAATCCGAATAAAGTCCAAACAAAATCCATAAAAGGCCTCAAATGTCCCTAAACACTAAAATTAGGCCCAAAAACAAAGATAGTCCCGGGGGAGTCCCAAAAATCCTGAGGTAGTCTCGAAAATCCCGAAATTCGTCTCGAGAATCCCGAAAATGCCAAAATTAGATCCGAGACCCTCAAAATATTCCCGAAAGTCCCGAAATTAGTCATTATAAGCCCGAAATAGTCCCGAAAGTCCCAAAAATTCCGAAATACTCCCGAAAACCCCAAAAATCCCGAAATTACTCCCGACAAACCCGAAATAGACCCCAAAGTTCCAAAAATCCAAAATAAGTCCCAAAAATCTGGAAATAGTCTCGAAAGTCCCAAAAATACCTAAATTACTCCCGATAATCCCGAAATAGTTCCGAGGGTCCCAAAAATCCTTAAATGGCCCCGAAAGTCCCAACAGTTCCGAAATTAGTTCCGAGAATCCCGAAATAGGCCCGAAAGTTCGAAAAATCCGAAATAAGTCCCAAAATTCCTAAATTAATCCCAAAAATGGAGGAATAGTCCCAAAAATCAGAAATTAGTCCAAAAATCCCGAAATACTGCTGAAAACCCCGAAATGGTCCCGAAAGTCTCAAAATTCTAAAAGAAGTCCCATAAAAATCGATGTACTCCCGAAAGCCCCAAAAGTCCCGAAATTCGTCTCAAGAATCGCAAAATCAGTTCCGCGAATTACGAAATAGTCCCGAAAATACCAAAAATCCTGAAATAGTACCGAAAGTCCCAAAAATCCTAAATTAGTCCCAAAAATTTCTAAACACCCCCGAAAGTCCCAAAAATTCCGAAACTCCTCCCGACAATCCCGAAATACTACTGAAAATTCCAAAAGTTCCGAAATCAGTTCCGAGAATCCCGAAATGGGTCCGAAAGTCCCGAAATTACTCCCGACAATTTCGAAATAGACCCGAAAGTTCCAAAAATCTGGAAATAGTCTCGAAAGTCCCAAAAATACCCAAATTACTGCCTTTAATCCCGAAATAGTTCCGAGAGTCCCAGAAATCGCTTTATATCCCCAAAAGTCCCGAAATTATTGCCGAGAATCCCGAAATATTCCTGAAAGTCCCAAAAATCCGAAAATAGGTCCCAAAAATCCCGAATTAGTTCTCTGAATCCCAAAATTCCTAAATTAATTCCAAGAATGGAGAAATAGTACCGAAAGTCCAAAAAATCCGAAATTAGTTGCAAAAATCCCGAAATAATCCTGAAAACCCTGAAATGGTTCCGAAAGTCTCAAAAATCCAAAAAAGACCCAAAAAAAATCGATATACTCCCGAAAGCCCCAAAATTAGTCCCAAAAATACCGAAATCAGTTCCGAAAATTATGAAACAGTCCCAAAAATCCTGAAATAGTTCCGAAAGTTCCATAGTCCATAATTGGTCCCAAATATCCCGAAATGATCCCGAAAGTCCTAAAAATCCAAAACAAAGTCCCAAAAATCCCGAAATACTCCCGAAAATCCGAAATTATTCCTGAGAATCCCGAAGTAGTCCAAAAGTCTCAAAAATCAGGAAGCTGTCCCGAAAGTCCCGAAATTACTCCCGACAATCTCGAAATAGACCCGAAAGTTCCAAAAATCCTAAATAAGTCCCAAAAAATTTAAAATAGTCGCGAAAGTTCCAAAAATACGTAAAATTATTCCCGATAATCCCGAAAACATCCCGAGAGCCGCAAAAATCCCTAAATAGTCCCGAAAGCCCCAACAGTCCCGAAATTATTCCCGATAATCCCGAAAACATCCCGAGAGCCGCAAAAATCCCTAAATAGTCCCGAAAGCCCCAACAGTCCCGAAATTATTCCCGAGAATCCCGAAAACCCCATAGATCCGAAATAAGTCCAAATAACCTGGAAATAATCCCGAAAGCCCCATAAACTTGAAATTAGTCCTAAAAATCTAAAAATAGTCCAGGAGTCACAAAAATCCCGAGAATTCCGAAATATTCCCGAAGTTCCCGCTATTGACTCCGATAATCTCGAAAGTCCAAAAATCCCGACTCTAGTTCCAAAAATCTCTAAATATTGTGAAAGTCGTTTCGAAAATTCCGATATTAGTTCCGAGAATCCCGAAAATCTCAAACAAAGTTTCCGGTATTCTCTAAAGAATTACGAAATAGCTTCGAAAATCCCAAAATAGTCCCGAAAACCCCGAAATAGTCTCGAAAATCCTGATTTAGTCTGAAGAATCTCTCAAATCCCGCAACAGTTCTCAAATTGAGGTGTGGTGAGTTTAGGTGAGGTGTGTTGAGAACGGGTGTGATGAGTTCAACTATGGTGAGTTAAGATTTGGTGGATTTTAGTGTAGCATTAGTAGGTGTGGTGAGTTTAGGTGAGGTGTAGTGAGTTTGTATGTGGTGAGAGAGGTGAAGTGAGTTGTGGTAAAGTAAGTTGAGGTGAGTGTAAGGTGGGATGTTAATTCTCTAAATTTCTCCTAAACTATACAGTATTTAGTTTGAAAGTATTTAGTACATGAGTACTTTGGACCAGAGTATTTAGCGCCTACTAAATACTTTCCTCTTTTGTAATTTGGTATCTAGCAGCTCCTAAATACTGAAGCTTTTTTTTACTTTAATATCTAATAGCTCCTAAATACCTAAATACTTTTTACTTGAGTATTTAGCACCACCTAAATACCTAAGTATTGTTTACTTGGGTATTTAGCAGCTCCTAAATACCTAAGTTCTTTTTACTTAAATATTTAGTCATCTCAAAATACTAAGTATTTGTGTATTTAGTACCCAAAGTCGTACTTTAAGTACAAAAGTATTTAGGTGTGCCCATCACTGATACATATTCAGCCCTATTCTGCATTTCGACTCGAATCGAAATTTTCTCCGTTTGGCAACTTTGGTATTCTGCGTTCCGTTTCCTTTCGATCAATCTTCGAAATTTACGATTATACCTATTCTACATTTCCATCGTAGTTCCGTTTTTCTAAGTTGCAAATTTGCTGACGGAGAACGTTTCGATTGTTATTTTCGATGGTTTAAATAATAAAATTTTATTAAAACAATTAAGTAAAATATACTGTGCATGATTGTAAAAGCCATCATAAATGAATTTTCTCGATTTCTGTATTTTCGCGAGCGGTAATACGGGCAATACGAAAAATTGGCTCAAATGATGGCAACCAAAAGGGATGTTCGCGACGTTTTCAAAGCGGAAGTCCAGGCATTCTTTTTTACATTATCTATAAATAAGACTGTGAAATGCACTGAATGCAATTTATTCTTTTTATATAAAATTAATAGATGTACGCACATAGATACATACATACATAAAATGTGAAGTTACATAAAAAGGATGCTTTTATTTTTGCACTCGTTTTTACCAACTTTTTAAACNTCTATGGAAGGATAAGATTTGTTCTTCCCCTCCTCCTGACGACTTTCAAAATGGAATTTATTTGCGTTCAAATATTCCACTCTGTAGTAAATGCAAATGTTGTGGAGTGCTCAAACAACGTTTATAATTTCACCGGATTTGAGCGATGAGTAATACAGTTCAAGATGAATTTCTTATTACTCTTCACTCATCTGAAAAAGATCAAACATGTCCCTAAATCTCCGCCTTTCAACTTCCGCATCAGCAATCTGGGACTCGTTCTTCTCTTCAAGCAATAACGCAGCGGCTATGGATTTCATTCTTATAACTATGTATTTTATTTTCAAATACAGTGATGCTAGGTATATTTAGTTAATTTAAAATATTTATAAACTTTAACTTCATATGCTGCTATAGTTTGGTGGCAAATATTTCTTTGTTTTGTTTCGTTTTCACACATTCCTAGGCAAACAGCTGATTTCGAAAGATGTTTTCTCTCTTGCTCTTCTTCTTTCGTTTCGATTGTAACGCAGAATACCTAAGTTCGATTCTAGCGGAGCGGAATGCGGGAACGTAATCGAAATGCAGAATAGGGCTGATTAACCACTACAAACTAATTTTCAAGTAAAAATTCGTGTATGTATGTGTACTTTTGCGACAACTGAGCCAATGTGGCATCAGGCCACCAGAAAAAGCCAATTTTTCCAAAAACAAAAGCGCCAAGTTTTTATTATCATGTTTAATAATTTTTTTGATTCAGTAAAAAGTGTATATACATATCCATTTCCTCACGTTTTNAAAACAAAAGCGCCAAGTTTTTATTATCATGTTTAATAATTTTTTTGATTCAGTAAAGGCGTATATACATATCCATTTCCTCACGTTTTTATTAATAAATTAATTTCAATACATTTATAACAACGCAAAACAAATTTAATTTACCTTTTCCTCACATTTTATTCAGTATATGAATTCCATCTTAATGTAGAATATTAGTGTATAGTGTATACATACATACATATGTACCTATACATTCGGTGTGCTTAAATTAAAAAAGCATCACTAAATACCGCTCCAAGCATTGAATTCCAATTATTTTGGCTTCTGGTTTCCCAAAAGCACTAAATTTAGTGCAAAATGCACGATCTTGGCAACATTGAGCTGAGCACATCAATGCTCAAACATTGATGCCAGACCAAGTATTGAGTAAATGCGCTATGTATATTTTTCTTTTAAAGCAAAAGTTCTAATTGGTGATTTTTGGTTCTTACATAGAACACTGATAAAAATAATAAACATTATTTGTAGACGAATATATTTGTGTTCGTATGAAATAGTAGCTTATGTCGGGAGGCTGGCTTTAGTAAAATGTATCATTTCCTATATTCTTTAAACCACAAGGAATTTTTTTATGAAACCTTATACGAATATTGACTTGCTAGCATCGCCATTAACATTACCGTCTTTTACGTTTATTTTCCAAGAGTTCTTCAACGACTCGGCGCCAGTGAGTCTTTCGCAATCGTATGCTGCGAATGGTTCATTATACTAAAGCCAGTCCTCCGACATAAGCTACTATTCTATACGAACACAGATATGTGTACTTCCTAATAGGCCTGTAAAATGCCCAATACCCAAATCCCTCGCATGAGTTATTATCGGTAAAAAATTGGGTACGCTCAAATCTGGTATCGCTGCAGAAAGTACAGCGCCAGTGAAACAGTGCTGATATTTAAAGTGCAATTGTACTTTTTTCAGTACAATTAATTTTAAAATGTACAAAAGTACAATTTGCCGATTTTAAGTACAATGTCAACATCAAAAATACTTTTTGTGCCAAACGCTCAAATCTCTTCTACCACTTTGATTCTTAATCCGTTTACATTTAAGGAAATGGATATACCTATATTTCATATTTGCTACAAAACGAAATTATGAATAGTAATTTTGAATGTAAACGTGATTGTGAACAGAAATATTAGTGATGTGCGTTATGGTGATTGCGATTTCTTATCACCGGCGGGTGAAATATCCCTCATCGCTATTTATTTTGAAAAAATCTTTGGAAATGCAATTTTACCTAATAGGCTGTTTTTGCTTACGCGTAAAAGCACATTTAGCGCATTTAGCTCTAAATGCTACTCTAAATGTACATTTATCCATACAAAATTCGTCACCTAAATGCAACTAAATGCAACTCCATTTTTGCATTAAGAATCTAAATGCTAAAAGCAACCCTGTGATCTTCCAAAATTTCCACGATTCGAACATGGTTTAAAGAGAAAAAGTGGCCACATTGCTTTTTCGAGTATACAGTTGCTAGCTGCGTTTCAGTGATCGCCGATCGAGATTTCTTTTATTTTGCATTACATATTTGGATAAAGTAAAGTTAAGCAAATTCAACATCGATTTGATGCTGATAGAAATCTGGATCAATTTGTGATCAACTCTGTTTGGTTTGTTTCCTAATTAAGTGAGGAAATTTTAATTGACAGCACCGACAAATGAATATATACACAAACAAATGTTCGGTTATGGTTAAAACAATTCAAGTTTTTGTATTGAATTTTTGGTTTAAAATTTATTTTTTCCTTTCCAGTAGGGTTTTTGCACATTATCTTCTGCGTGAGAATTGATCGTAATATATACGCATCTAAATAAGAGACTGGAACACGGCTGTTTGTCAAAAGCATACGATTTCGAACTCGCGTAAATGTACATTTGCTAAATGCTATAGCATGAACGCTCTTCGAAAACATATGTTCGAAAGTGCTAAATGATGCATTTTAAATGCAGCAAAAACGCTGCATAATGGCGATCCTGCAGAAATAGAAGTAATTGAGCAATTCGGGGGTTAAAGTAAAAAAATGTATGTAGATTCCATGCGTTGAAATTATAAATTTTCCTTGAGGATTTCCATTTTATCGATAGTGATCTCATTTTATGTTCATTAATATGAACTGACCTATATAGTGTATTAATGTTTTATCATCATTGTCTCCATCTTTGACAAAATTACACGGTCACCCGGTATTTATTTTATTTTTTTAAATAATTTTAATAATTTTTTTTTATAAATTGTAGCTCATTATCAAACAAAAACCTTGCAAATAAATCGAAACTTGAAAGAATGAAAAATATCAACAAAGTTTCATCAAATTTTCACAGTTTTTGTTCAGAATTTGTAGACATGCTTTGGGTTAACAATTTTGTAGCCCATTCATTCTAGTATAATAAGGTGCAAGTTTGGCGTGTTTAGAAAATACCATGGATTTTTGGAATTTTTCTGTTTGCGCGTGTAGCGTTGTTGTTTTTTATTCCAATATTTTAAATTAAGCTTTATTTTATAGTTTTTCTTAGACAATGATAAATGATGTACACAAATTTCAGTATGGAAAAAAAGTGCAACACCTTCAACGAAAAAAGTTCTCAAAAATCTACGCGAATTGAATGTACTATCTCGATCATTTAAACATCTCGGACTCGCCCACCACTAAAAATGATTATTTAAATCTAAAGTATATATTAAATGATATTTATATTTGCTTTAGAGATGAAATTTCGACAAATTTGTTTAAGCAAAAATGTTAAGCGCATATGCAGAATGTGGAAGCGAGATTCTTCTGCTTGCGTTTCTATGTTAATATCATTTAATAGTTTAACCACATACGATTAAAAGTAAAAAAAAAAAATATTTTTAATTGCGGATCCGAAAGAAATATTTATTAGTTGCATTGAGTTACGCAAAAATAGTGCCGAAAATCAATCGATTGTGCTGAAGGTGCCGGCTGCTTCCGAAAGGGCCGAAAATGGCACAATGCACACTCATTTTCCATCACTGTCACATATACAATCTCACTAATCTGTTGACTTCGTTTTCCCCTTCCGATAACTTTTTGCTTCCGCGCTTGCCCAGCACCGCTGTGCAATGCTTTGCACGCGCAGTCGCCCGCGACACATATGTGCTGATTTGGGCATCCCTGCACTAGATAACGGAGTGCCTCAAGGATCATCCTTGTCGGTCGTCCTTTACAATGTATATGCCAACTCGCTTATAGATTTGTCGGTCCCTTACCACGGGAACAATACAGCATTGTAAAACATTACATGGATAGACTACAGCAGCGAACATCAACAAAGTGAATGTTGCAATCAACAAGTGCTACAGAACTGCGTTAGGTGCATTACCGTCAACTCCGTTACTGGCATTAAAAGTTGAAGCTCGGTATCAAGATTTTCAGGAATTTCGCAACAATAGAGCAATCAGGTTAGCTGCAAAATCTATAACAGCAAACATTCATAGTCTACATGAAATATTTTGGGAGTTCTTAGAACAATCAAAAAACAAGGTCTTCACCGCCAACTTGTGCAGCATTAAACATGTAATAAATCTTTTATATATGTATGAAATGCCTTTACCACCCAAGCCAATCAAAACAAATCGTAATTGACTTATCCCTTACCACTCGCCCAAAAAACCACACTAACCAAATGGTTTATCAACAAGTATTTAATGGAATTATTGCTACAGAATCACCTGAAATTACGCTATTTGTTGACGGTTCATATCATGAGGGAGCCACATTATATGCGGTGCTCAAAAAAAAAACCCTAATAACTCCTTCACTACAATCAAACAAAGCCTTTTGCCATTTTACTCTGGAATATTTCACGCTGAATTTGCCGCTTTAAACTATGCCGTTAAATTCGCTGAAAAGACCAACCGTAAAACATTGATTTGCTCGGATAGCCTCAGCGTTATTAAAGCGCTAACTAGGAAAAGTGGTAACGCATTTAACTTCATTTTCGGCAATACTAATCTCACCAAGCCGCTAAAAATTCTCTGGGTACCAGGGCAAGCTTGTATACTGGGAAACGAATTGGCAGACATCGGAGCGAAAGAAGCTGCACGCCTTCCTCTAATCTACGAGCCTCAATGTATAGATACAGCAATCATTTCATGTTACTCCGCCAAGCAATCTGTAACAAAGTCAGCTGAGTGGAGCATCGCTCGCAACTTTTTAAGGGTTTACAATACAACACTATCAAGACCGAACTATAATCCCAACTTTTCCCGTGAGGACTTGGAACAACGCTATTTTCCACTAAACACCACTACACCAGAATGGACACACTCAATTGTACCTCTTGTTTGGTCAAATTGGACATTGAACACATCCTTTTTCATTGCCCAATATCCAGAACTCTCCATCCATCTAAAGCTCTGGTCTGCAGCACAAGCGAAAGCATCACAATCGTCAAGAAGGCTCTATCGGCCCCCAACAACATCGTTCAATGCATCTGATAGACAAACTGTTATTCATCGCCGGTGCACCATGACCTAGTTGTCCACCTGCACCCCACAATATTTTATAAATTCATTTATAAAATATTAAACAAATAAATAAATAAATAATATAACAAAAC
>NW_016162687.1:38532-40547 GCF_001687245.7 Rhagoletis zephyria
ATATAACAAAACTAAACTTAATTAATTTATTCAAGCCGGGTACCCTGTAATAAGGCAGAATGAATGGAGTATGGAGGCCCGCCATATATTAATCGAAATTCTTGAGAAGGCGCATGTACTGAATGAGTTAACGTGTTGTGATTAAATAAGCGGAATAATTGCGAAGCACTCGGTCNTGAAACATAGGCTCTAATTTTTGGTGGGGCTAGTTTTTGTGCATAGCCCTCTCCGGCCACGGACTGTTTAGGATTGGGAATGTACACTTCCGAGCCTATCTCGAAATGGCGTTCTCTTTTGCGGGTCAATGCCCGTTGTGCGGTTTGTTGATATTGTTCGAACTGTTTGTCTCGAATTTCATCAGCCAGAACTTTACGCTGTTCCACATCCTGTGTATGGTATGGATTTACATCCAATAATAATTTATATTCGTTTCCATCTTTCACATATTCATGACCAGTGTGCAGGAAATATGGCGTGTAGCCCGTGGCTGAATGCACTGAAGTGTTAATATCATGAATAACACCAGCAAGATGGTTTTCCCAGGAGGAATGTTCAATGTTGATTTTTATGGGAAAAGCGCTGCAAACGAAAATTTTTAATAAAAAAACGCGAGATTATTACGAATTACTAATACAGTGCCAGCACTATACCTATTTTGGAATCTCGCGTTTCAGTTCGCAAAGATTGTCAACTTCTTTTTAGTAACAAAATAATCTATCTTAGACTGATAAATATAAAATAGTGTTTAAAAAGTGAGAACAGGTGATATAGTGAATTTTTGTTGTTGTTGTTGTTGTTGTTGTTGTTGTTGTTGTTGTTGTTGTTGTTGTTGTAGCGGCTACTAAGCCCCGTTCGGGGCGGTTCATCCATCAACGTTGTCGTTGATTTCAGCTAGTGGAAGGCCCAGGAAGTGTGCTACTTCCAAAGGGCTGTCCATAGAGACAGAGGCGTTAGCTGAGTGGGGTTCTCAGGGCATGTGAGGAGATGCCGGGAGTCATGTGGCGACTCTCCACATGCCGGGCATTGGTTGGGCACATCCTCGTTGATTCTGCTCAGGTAGCTGTTGAGCCTGCTGCAATAGCCAGAGCGAAGTTGGACCATTGTAGTGCGGGTCTCCCGACGCAGACAAAGTTCAGTCCCGTCTACGTCCGGTGGTTGTGTGCGTAGAACGGCATTCACAGGGCGGGAGTCTACTTAACTTGAGACTTATTCCCTGTGAATGCCGTTCAGGGCCTGTCGGTAGGTTGACGGGTAAAGAGGTTGTTTGATATACCTCTGCACTTCGTCTGTCAGTTCGTAAAGATGCCTCCTGACGTGCCGTGGCGATGGCTCTTCCGCGAGCAGTTGCCCGCTGGGATGGCCACGTCTGTGGCTCCCAGCAAGGAACTGCTTGCAGAGCATTATGTTATACTTCTTTACTGGGAGCATCTGGGCCTCGTCATGAAGGTGGTGTTGAGGCGTCATCAGGAGGCATCCTGCCGCAGTTCGTAATGCCGTGTTTTGGCAGGTCTGTAGCTTCATCCACTGCGTCCTGCTAGTCCCCGGCGACCATGCGGGCCAATTGCCTTGTATGTTGCCAACAACGTTTCTTTATCTTTGCCTCAAGTGCTGCCGGCCAGCGACTTGAGGACATTGTTGCGGCTCTGTACTTTGCTGACAATTGCGGTTGTATGCGCCGAGAAGGAGAGCAGACTGTCGAAGGTAACTCCGAGGATTTTCGGGTTATTCACCGTCGGTATTGTTACGCCATCGACGTGAATACCCAGCGTCAGTCTGACCTCCTTCGTCCATCGAACAATCGTCAGCATACGAGACTATATTAACACCCTCTGGTGGCTGAGGAAGCTTTGATATGTAATAATTAAATCATAGCGGGGACAGGACACCACCCTGTGGTACCCCCTGTTTAATTTTACATGGCTTGCTAGTTTTGTCTCTGAAAATTACTGACGAGTGTCGACCACTCAGGTAATTCGTCGACCACCGTTTGAGTCCCTGTGGGAGTGAGGAGGCCT